>NC_087449.1:53916465-54101465 GCF_036321535.1 Camelus dromedarius | reverse complement strand
ATCCCCTGCTCCAGAGAAAAAGGAAAAAACTCCAGAGCTCCCAGAACCATCAGTGAAAGTAAAAGAACCATCAGTACAAGAGGCCACTTCTACTAGGCAAGTACACGAAAATTCACTTATAAATATCACGGTTTTAGGCTGTTAAACGTAAATACGATACATCTGAGTTAAAAACAAACTTACTTGATTGTTTTCCTTTTAGATATTTTTTAAATTATAAAATTAGATTGTTGGGAAAAAAATCAAATTGTATAGGAAATTGTAAGTATATGCCCCAAAGGTGACCACTGCTATCTGCTGGTTGTCGTGTTTCAGGTTTTTTGTATACTGTAACTTGCTCTTTTCCGCAATACTGTGGACAGCTTTGCACTTCAAAATTGTATTTTGTTATTGTTAGTTGTTCACTGGTTTTTCATTGATACACAAAATATACTTAGAGGCTCACATTTTTCCTGCTTTATATTCTTGGCGTTTGTTGAAATGGAGTTTACATGTACTTTTTAGAAGTCTTCATGGATTTTGAAAACTTGAAAGAGAGAAATAACTTTTATTATTTCATTGTACTATGACTTAGGAATCTCAGTAGAAGAGGAGACAAAATAAGCTTTTTATTTTTCCCACAGTGACATCCTGAAAGTTCCCAAGCCTGAACCTGTACCAGAGCCTAAAGAACCTTCTCCAGAGAAAAATTCCAAAAAGGAAAAGGAAAAGGAGAAGACCAGGCCAAGATCTCGGTCACGTTCCAAGTCAAGATCCCGGACACGTTCTCGTTCTCCTTCTCATACTCGACCTAGACGGCGTCATAGATCCCGATCAAGGTGAGTAGTTTCTTTAATATCTGCGTAGATCCTAATTTTATGTGCTACTTTCCTTGGTAGGATTAGGTAAATTACTTAAAAGCAGTAGAAAACAGTACAAATGTACTTTGGACTTCCAGAGAGAATTTGAGGACACTTTCTCTCTACCATAAAAATCTCTACACAAACAGAAAGTTGTATCCCTTGAAATCCATTTCTTAATGTGGCCGTTGAAAAAACTGTGTCAAGGAATTCATTCCTTCCTCATGATGTATTCAGCTTCTAATTCTGTTCTCAGATCGTATTCACCTAGAAGGAGGCCAAGCCCAAGAAGGCGGCCATCTCCTCGAAGAAGAACTCCGCCAAGACGAATGCCTCCTCCACCAAGGCATAGAAGGAGTAGATCTCCAGTGAGACGGTGAGAGGTTTTCTTTTTTTTTTTTTTTAATTTGGAAGTGTCAGGTGTATGAAAGTGCACCATGTGTTTGCTTCAGGCTAATCTTTGAATTAGTGTCCTCCTGGATAAAAACTCACAAGTAATGGTAGATAATGTAAAGAGCCACCTCATTTGAGGTGTAACACTGTTATTTGTGCAATAATAAATGCTATTCCAGTGTTAGAAAATAAAAAATAAGAAATTCACCATCTTATTGGTGATTCTTGTTAACTTTACCCTTTTGGACCATACCAAGAAATCCTGTCAAGTAAAGGAATTGGCCACCTTCCCTCCTTGGCTTTCAGTTACCACCTAGCTTTTGAATATAGATGACTGAGAGTCAGTAAACTGCTTTACCAGTAATGAAGTAATCTATTTGCATCATACCTTTTAGAATATTTTTTCATATTAAAGAACTAATGAGTACTTACTATAAACAATTCAAACAATGTGAATTGAAAATTACCCACAATCCCACTCCATAGATATAACCATTATTAGCAGTTTGGTGTCTATATTTGAAGAGACTAGGCATAAAGGTGTTCTTTTTTAAAATTACTTTTAAATTAGTATAAGGTAAAATGTTTGGATCATCCAATCACTTAAAAAGATTGTTGCTACATCTCCCCAAAGTAGAAGCATGGTTCATCGGTAGTAGAGTTTTGTACCTTCTTGATGACGCATTTCACCTGTGTTTGGAAGGAACTGATGATTGCTCTTCAGATTACATTAAGGACAGAATATTTTGTATTTGAGTCTGTAAGGTTTTTTTCAGGGCACTGAGTCAACTTAGAAATAAAAGGGGAAAAATAAGTTCCATAATTTTTGTTGTTGTTACTGCATTCTGAGGTTTTTCAGAGTCCCTTTTTTTTTTTTTTTGAAAGTAATACTTTTCTTTGGGGAGGGGTTGTCAGGATATATTGAATCATTTTTTTATAAGAAGTACTAAAAATTGTAGAAATAATGGTACTACCGATAAGTGACTAAAGATGTAAATGTCTGTTTAGGCATCACAGTTTTTCCAAAACTGATCTTTTCTCCTTAGGAAAGAAGTAATACTGGTGCTTTCTAGTACGATATTAATGGAAACAGCTATTTCTTATATTGGAGTTTTGCAAACAGCATGTTTTAATTGCTTGCTGAGCCATTTAGCAGTCAAAATAATTTGCAGATTGTGTAAGATTCCCTTTCAGCCAGTTTTTATCTCACACTTAAGGTAGGGTTTCTTTTTTTCAGGTTCTCAGGAATTCTTCCGCCAAAGGTGAATTCTGCAGGTACACATAATTGCAACAGAACTTACCACAAAAATTTTGCCGCAGAATTCGAGAGGCCCCTGCTTCTAAGTTTATGTAGCTAAATGAATTCCTAATCTTGCACATCTTTTTTTTAAATGCAGCCCAGAGGTTGCTTGACGTTGTGTTACTAAATGGAGAATACTTCGCTGGTCAAATTTTGTATGCAAACTCCAAAACACTCATTCCTGAGGAAGGAAGAAACTGGTTTAGTATTGTATTACAGCACTCAACTTATTTTATAACTGGAAAGACAAACAGAAGCAGTTATCAGAATAAGTTATTTATAGTTGGTCTCAGAGCTAGCTGTTTCCTGTTCTAGGTTTTGGTTTTGTTTCCCATTTTTTATTTAAAAAAAGATCACTTATATGCTTAGCTACATAAACTCAAAAGTTGGATAAAAATAGCTGTATTTTTGTATAAACTGTACATGCCTGTAAGGTCATTATCTGTAAGTATGCAGTTAATGAGTATGAATACTTTATTTCACAGAAGGCGACGTTCATCAGCATCCTTGTCTGGGAGTAGCTCGTCTTCATCTTCATCTCGTTCCCGGTCACCGCCAAAGAAGCCTCCAAAGAGGACATCCAGCCCCCCTCGAAAAACTCGTAGGTTATCTCCTTCAGCAAGTCCTCCGAGGCGAAGGCATAGGCCATCACCTCCAGCAACTCCACCGCCAAAAACTCGTCATTCCCCAACACCCCAGCAGTCTAACCGTACAAGGAAAAGTCGTGTTTCTGTTTCTCCAGGGAGAACTTCAGGTAAAGGTAAAAATCAAATTCATAAAAACTGTATATTCCTTCTTTTTTCATTTGGCTACAAAATACCTTGTCAGTTGTTGCAATTCCCTGTTCTTCAAAGTGTGAAGTAACTGGATAATACTTGTATGCCATGGGGTTTTTGGTAAATACGCTTAGAGGTTCACCTTTTCTTTCCTGCTTTACCTTCACGGTTTGTTGAAATGGAGTTTACATGTAAAAGTGTTTTGTTTTTAGCAGTGCCCTCTGGCATTGAGTGGGTGGAGAAATGTACACCGTGGGCTGTTTTAGTTGGGGTAATTTAACAAGGTCTGTTGTCATGGTAAGGGATCATTTTGTTACTATGAGACCAGTTAACTTTTTTTTTTTTAACCCTGAAGATTTTTTTTTGTTTGATATCTTATTTAAGGACTTCATATTCTGTTTTAATTCTTTCTTGGCCACATTGTACTCCCTAGGGAGGGACATAGTGTCCTCCTAAAGGGTGATTTGTTTTTTCAATTTAGGCTCTAGGCAGAGTTCTTCTGAGTGTTGTCCTTGTTTTATTCTGCAGATTGATTTCTGAGGAATTTATGATCTGTGATCTTGCCAGGCAAGTAGAATGTTTAGTTAGTTTGAGTGAAGGTTGCGATCCATGGGGTTTATTTCTTTAGCATTAAATACCCATGGAGAAAAACTATGGTATGCATTTGAATTGGGCCTCCAGTGCTTAGGGTTGGAATGATAAACACAGCCTGATGATGGGTAAGTAGTAGGGGAGGGGGAGATCTTAAAAGGACTATTAACAGTAATTGGGATTTAAGGAGCAATATGTGGGTTATATTCTGGGGTTGCTCTGATCGTATTAAAATTTTCAGGTTATAAATGAAGAAAATGGGGATGGGCAAAATCTTGACTATATGTTTTTATGAAGTTGAGAGCAGTATTTTTTTTCTTTAAAGGGGAGTAATTAGATTTGTTTGTTTGTTTATAGGAGGTACTGGGAATTGAACCCAGGACCTTGTACATACTAAACAGACACACTACCACTAAACTATACCCTCCCCCGACAGAGCAGTATTTCTAATCAGCACCCTGCTTCTTTCTTTATGTTCACCCCACCCCCACCTCTTTCCCCAGAATCCTGCAATGTGGTAATATCAGAAAGGCAAATTTTGCTTTTTTGAATGAACTCTATTACTGTGAGGTATAGACAAGCTATCAGAGTGAAAGGAAGAGTGGGGATAATGGTAATTTGTAAAGAGTAATGTATAGGTTTTCTGAATTTTAACGGATTAATTTGCTGATAACATTAAATTTTATGTGGCCATTTTTGTTGCATTGGCCCTGCAGACTTAGGCAGCTGGATAAATACAGAGAAACCTTTTTAGATCTTCAGATTCAGGCTTAAGTATGGGAGGGGGTGACTTAGGATTGCTTATTTTCGTAATACCGTGTCTCATATTTTTGTTCAAAATAGTTAATAGTCACTTTGTCCAAATCTGATGCCTCTTGTCCTGACCAATTTTTTCTTTACTGTGAAGTTTATGCACTTCTAAGTATTTCTTTTCTTTGTCTGGAGTCAGAAAGTTCTCTAGTAAAAAAAAAATATTATGAATGTTCCCACCTGTTACATTGCAAAAACATAGCAAATTATGGTTTTTCTATTTACATCATATTGCCAAAGGGTAATAAAAGTACTGCACAAAACTGAATCCTTGTTTAATAGGTTGATTATTAAGTATTACTTGTTACCTTTGTAAGAGTCTCCACAGGTGCCAGCCTCTTGTTTTTGATATATTTTCAAGGGGACTGGGCTGCTGCCTTTTTGGAAACAAGTCATAGTGGATATGTACATAGGAGAGAAGTCACAGTGAAAGACAAAAGATTAGTTACATTCCTGTGAATTATGGGACAGATCTTCCGTGTTCAAACAAAACCCAACCGAAGAGATAGACTGTGGGCAGTGTACTGAGAGGCTACCTTTTATTCACTGAAGCTGAGTATTGATTCTAACTACTTGGAAATAGCTTTTTATAGTAAAATGATCCCAGCCTCTGTGATGAAATTTCAGAGCTTGGAAAGACTTCAGATTGTCATCAAGAAACAGGTTCTCAGGTTAAGTGATTTGGTCAAGGTCAACCAGCCAAGACTAGAATTTGGGTTCTCATTCCCAGTTGAAAAATGTAGGCTTAGCCCAGCTTTCCTGCCCCCAAATGCCTGTCTTGATTGCTAGAGGAGGGTGATAGAAAGCAGGGTAAAATCCTTTAGCTTCTGTATCTGGTAGTATGGTTTCAGAAATTCCTTTTTTGTAGTCTCTATTGCTAATAAGAGCAGTGATACCATTGAAATGTGATAAATTTTACTTTTGTATTTCATGTTGTCACCAGTTAGGGCTTTAAGATACTGCTGTTGATAGTGGGCATATGGAGTGGGAGGGAGACAGGAAAAGTATTTCAGAGAATTTAGAGGTAAATTATTAGGAGTACAGTAAATGTTCTCATCTTGAAAGGATCTTCAGGAAGCGTTTTATAATCGATGGCATGTCATAGTTGAATTGGCATTATCTTAGTACGTAAAGAATGCTTTGAGATCAGTGGAATATTTAATGAAGTGTGTTTACAGAGGATCTATACCTATGGTGATGGTAATAATTTTGAGTTTAGATCAATGTAGTTGTATAAATTGTGCTCTATAGACAATGATTATTTTACTAATTCTAGTCATAAAGTGACTTATCTTTACAAGTGATCTTTTAAGCAAGTCTGCAAGATTAATGATTAATAGGGCTATTGAGGTAAATTTTAAAATTCTGGTTTTCCAGTTGACTTGGGAGATTTCTTCATGCTGGAATGATTCTGCCCTTTGAATACTAAAAATAAAACATTGACATAAAAATCTTTTTTAAAAAAAACTGTTTAAAATCGTATGTAGACATGCAAACATTGAGGAAACATTTATGTTACTGGTGCTGTGATTCAATCTATTAAACCAGAGTTGGTTTATAATGATACTTACCTAATCATATGGTTATATAAACAACAATTAAAGACTATTTTAGCAAAGGCATTGTTGAGAGATTAAATCTGGAGAAAACTCCAAATAGGTGTTTCTGTGGAAGAGTGGGGATGTAATGTTATAGTTCAGTTGTATTATTTACTAAGTAGGCATTTGCCAACTATATAGCAAATATAACCATATTTTTAATGTTTAAGGGAAAATGCATTCTAACATCCAAACAACCAGCTTCCAAACACATTCTCGAGTGTTTGGAAATACATTCTTCCAAACACTCTCCCAGTTCTCTAAGGTGGTTCTTGGACGTGTGGGTTTATAGATAACTGGATGTCTATAGTATCTTCAAGAATTGAACATTAGACACTTAAAAATGAGAATATCGACCCAAAAAACAGCTTCAAATCTTTAAAAATTCAAAGGAATTTCTATTTCATTTCTTTGAATTTGTTAAAATACAAGTTTTAAACTCAATCTTGCTGCTATATTTCATGATAACTAATTAAGACCACTGGATTCTTTACTCAATCCAGTAATTTGTCCTAAAGGCTTATTATGTAGAATTATTAATAAAATGCTGTTAATTTTTAAAGTATACTGGTAAATTTATCTGTTGGATTACTTCAGCAGAGATGATTAGATTGCTAAATTACTGCCATTTAAAATAAGCCTTTACAGAATTCTGGACACAAGTGTGTGTCAAAGGAAATGTATCTAAATTCTAGGCTAAACATTCCATGGTCATTGCTTTAATTAAAACAAGTGTAAGGATCCTGAGGGGATCATATCGTAAGAACATAACTTGTCTTCAAGTTTAGTTATTAGAGGGATGTTATCAAATGATGTTTCAGGTTAATCTAGGGTAAGATTAATGATTATATCTGTATATACTTTTGATTTTAATTGAAGAAATGGATGAATAGTGTAAATAGGCAGTAATTGTTAGAAATTAAATCCTATGCCATAGAAATAGAGTCTTGGATTCAAATCCTAGTTCACTTAAATTATCTATGTGACTTTGGTTGGGGTTTCTTTTCTTTTTTTTTTTAATAAAGCTTTGGAGAGAATCCTCCAGCCTAAATATTTGATATTTTTGCCATTGTGAACGTCTACTTTTTCACAGGTAGTTTTAAGTCCCTTATGTATTGGGAAGGTTATGCTCTACATAAAGAGGCTTTAATCTCTTGGGTGACTAATTTGTTCCTTTTCTCAACCAGATATTAGAAAAGTTGTGAAAGTTTCATCAGATTTTATGTCTTAATCATTTATCATCTATATTTTCTAAACCTACCTCTAGTGGGTGCTTAAAAGCTCTTATGTTGATGAAGTCTCTGTAATTGAGTTGTGTGTGTTTTAGGTTGTAGGGGAGCACGCAGAGGTTTACTTTAATGAGCTGGGTGTTACACATAGCGTAAAGATTGTTCTACACAGAAACAGCAGCTCCCGATTTCTCTTAACTGTTGTTTCTCAGGAGAATCTCAAGATTTGAAAATTAAAAAATCGTTATAGAACTTCCTGAGGCTGTTCACCAAACATTTACAAATCCTTGCTTCCACTTCGAAGAGGAAATGACAACAAGGTCTTATATAACAAGGAACTTTTTAATTGTCGATAAGTTATTTATGAGAATAGTGTCACTTCTTTTTGTACTATTAAGAATATATCTTGTTGAACTTTGCTGGCCAGGCTTGTTTGCAAAGGCTCTGGCCAGTGTCAACATCAGGAGCCTCATCTGCATCGCAGGGGCTGGTGGACCTGTCCCCTCTGCCACTGCTGCCCCAGCTGAGGAGAAGAAAGTGGAAGCAAAGAAAGAAGAATCCAAGGGGGGTCTGATGATGACATGGGCTTTGGTCTTTTTGACTAAAGGTCTTTAGTAACACATTGAATAAAAATGAGTTCTTTGGTGCTGGGAAAATAAAAAAAGAATATATGTTGTGTAGCTTTCTTTTATATACGTAAATGTTTTTTTTTTTTTTCCCTCTTACTCGTTTTAGTGACAAAACATAAAGGTACTGAGAAAAGAGAGTCCCCTTCACCAGCACCCAAGCCTAGAAAAGTAGAGTTATCTGAATCAGGTAAGTTTTTTGTGTGTTTTTTATTTGTTGTTTTGTTTTTTTAAGCTGAATTAGATTTGCTGCACATTTGGTCATTCCCTTCTGGTTAAAGATTAATTATAGAATATGGCTAGGACTTTGAAGTCAGACCAACCTGTTAGAATCTGCAGCTCCAATCCTTAACTGGTCTTTGTTTTAATTAATTTTTCTGAGCCTTATTTTTTTCTTTTTTCATCCCTGAAATGCAGATAACAGTACCATCCTTTAGGTCTTTGGTGATTAAATGAAATTGTGCTTACAAAGTGCTTGGCACCAGCCTGAACTGTCGCAGATGGCTAAATAAGTTTATTTTTATTACATTTGGTGAAGATAGTCTGAATTAGCATTTAAATTGGCATTTTAAGCTCCTTTATTTAAAACAAAAACAGAAACCAAAAAAACCATAGTAGCTGTATTGCTTTACCTAACCAGACAGGTTTAGGAGGCCATCTCCCAATTCAAGTATGTTACATTTTCTGTACGCGTAACTAAAGAAGCACTTTCTAAATGCATCCATCTTTCAGAAGAAGATAAAGGTGGCAAAATGGCTGCGGCAGATTCTGTGCAGCAGAGACGCCAGTACAGACGACAGAACCAGCAGTCTTCCTCTGGTATGGACACTGGTTACATTTTTCCTATCTGCATATCCTAATAAAAATACTTAAGGTATAAATATCAGTGAGTGTACTTAGAATTATTTTTGTTCCTTCGTAGAAATATGTTAGAGGAAGGGAAGTGTTAGTTTGGGGGTTTTGCTTTTAAGTACTTTCTTAAAACTTAATTTTCCTTTTAAATTGCTATAGAAGTAATCGATCTTTAAAGTACAACAGTAAGACAAAACAGGAGTAAAAATTGGAAAAGTATGTTTCTCCACTGCCCCACATCTTACTCCCCAGAGGTTTTATTCAGAAATTTTCTGTGTGTATATAAGTATCTGTGGTTTAAAAAACAAAACAAAATCCATAGAGGCTCAAGCTGCAGATTATATTGCCTGTCTTTCTAACTAATACAACCTGCTAGTTCTTCAGGATCTGCCTCATTTGTTTACTACTGCAGCACTTTTTATTGTAACACTGTACTATAATCTGTTGAGCCACTCGCCTATTTGGATATTGTAGGTTGTTTCTACTTTGTGTGTATGTGTACTTATGCAAGTATATCTGTAAACTAATAGAAGTGGAATTAAATTTAATTTCTGAATTAAAAATTATGTGCACAGAAACTGATTTTTAAACCAAGTGTTCCGATTTTATTAGCTCAGTTGGTACTTGTGACTGAATCTAGGCACTGCCTTTGCTTTTCATTTATAAAATGGAAACCAAAGCATCCCACAGTGGCATTAAGTCTATTAAAAGCTATGCAGCTTTTTCAACTCTTTTTTTTTTTTTTAAGGTGACATTAATTGTGGAAATGTTTGAAAATGCATAAAAGTTTTAGATTTTTTTTTATACTTGGGACTTAATATTTTAAGTTAAGGAGACTGTGTGCAAACAATTGAAGTTTTTCTCTTTGCAGTCTTGGGTTGCTTCCAGGACTATAGGAAATGTCATGTACATTTTGTTTGATAAATGATACAAATATGGAAGTAAATTATTCAGACCCTAATAAGAGTTTCAGTAGCCTTAAAAGGTGCGTAGAGTAACAAGAATTAAGTAATTGCTTGAGATGCTTTTTAAGCTTTACCTAGTTATTTGGAAAGTCACAAGATTATTTTTCTTTGTTTTGAAAGTCACTAGATTCTTAAGGGACACTTATGACTTGATGGATTGTGCAGTGCAGATGATTTGTATAGCTTAATTATATAATGTATATTTATGTATACTTGGCTTTCAAGTCATTGGACATATATTGATATTGCCTTTGTTCAGAGCTGATGACTTGTATATGTGCTTGCTTACATTAGTGGACTTGATTTGCTAATATGGACACTCCATCTTCCAAGATTCAGAGCACAGACTCTTTTAAGCACAGACCTAATGTAAGTTTTTGTTTACTGTGTAATTATAGATTCTGGCTCCTCCTCTTCCTCAGAAGATGAGCGACCCAAAAGGTCCCATGTGAAGAATGGTGAGGTAGGCAGGCGGCGGAGACATTCCCCTTCCCGGAGTGCCTCTCCATCACCTCGAAAACGCCAGAAAGAGACTTCCCCTCGGTAATGTCTTTATTGGTGTTCTGTGGTTGTGATAGAACTTCGTAACGTAAGGAATGGGCTGTGAGCTTACTTTAGAATTTGGTTAACTCCTTCATTTCAGGGACTCACTGTAGGAGATGGTCAGATTTTGGGGTATTTGGTTTTCTTTCTTCACTATTTAATGTGAACTTTTTTTTGTACCAGCTTGTCATATGGGTGCATGACTAGAATAGACCAGTTAAATCATAGCATTCACTCCTGACCATCTTTGAACATCTAAAAAAAAAATCTCCATTAGTGATACTTAACTCCATTAAAGTAATTAATTTGATGAATGGAATTCTTGACATTTGTTTTTCTCCACTGCTCTCAGGATGCAGATGGGAAAGCGATGGCAATCGCCAATGAATAAAAGGTTGGTTAGCCACTATTTTTAAATTAGGGTTACATGTCAAAAGTTTTAGTGACTTAATTTACTGTTTAGGTAACCTTATCCCATTTCTGGGTATACAGTGGGTATGGCTGTGAAGTTCCTCAGTTGTTTTGGTTTGATTGTATTTCTTTACACATTGAATTAATGATGAAAGTGTACACAGTGTTCATTTTAGAGCATCCTTTGAATTTAGATTTTGTGTAGTTACGGTATCTGGATATTTTCCAAGAGATAGTTTAATAATGGTTCCTTAGATTTAGTGGGGAGGGACTTTGTGGTGGCTTTAGGGAAAGCAAGAAGAACTTGGGAGAGACTTTTTAAAGATTTCAAATGACTCTAGGGCTTTGACTCTGTTCAGTGTTTCCTATAGTAGAAAGGTATTTTGCATATCTTATGAATCCTTTTTGATCAGCAGTATCCTTGTAACCATAAAGCCATAACATTTTAGAGTGAGATGGTACATAGAAATCTCTAATTTCAGGCATATCATAAATGAGAAGGCCCAGAGGTAGTGAAGTGAGTTTCTTAGGGTTACAAAGTGACAAAGCCAGATCTTAGATCTGTGCCATTGACATTATACCAACCATTTCACCATAACATTATACTGTTTTTTGCTAGTCCTCTGCTTTTTGGGGTCTTAGCTGCCACCAAGTTTCTAAGCATTTATCCTTCCTGAAACTTTCACATTGTCCTCCTTATAGCTCAGTTTTTAAATCTGTGTTGTTTTAGGTAGTCTCACTAATGAGAGTGTTTTCTTGGAAAGGTTCTTTGGAACCGGTCAGCGACCTTTATGTGATGGAGAAAAACAGTGTGTTTGTGCTGTGGAAGTAACTAACTTGACAAAAAGAAATAAAAAACCTTTTAAAAATTTAAATGCAAAGGTATTCTGTTCCCGACTATAATTATCCCTGGCTTCTGTAAAACTATTAGTACAGCAACTAAAAAATCGCTTTACAAAATCTTAGTGATAAAGCTCCCCCCCATTATGGTTAGTGACTTTAGAGGTTGCCATCAGGTATCTAGGAATTAAGAGTTGGAGAAAGAATTGCTTGGAATCACATTTCATTATTTACTGTATTTTTAAGAAGCAATACAGCCTGGCTTTGAATATTTCATATATAATGTTTAAAGATTGAAAAACACAACATCTACTGTGCTTCTAAATACTTGTCTTTGGGTATGGAACACTTCTTCCTTAATAGATAAAAGGTTGTTTGTCATACTTAGTATAAAAAGGTAGTTGTATCTGTAACTTCTTGTCTTTGTTACCAGCATGGCTAACGAAGTGAGGTTGCTCTGAAGAGGTCACTGCAGAGATAGCAAGCTCCTCATTCTGCTAAGACTTGTCTGTTCCTACATACTTGAGGACTGAGGGCTCCTTCATTTTCTGAGGCTTACTGAAACTGGTTCTCACAACTTGGGTGGGGGAGACTTCTCTACTCAGCAGTTTCTACACACAGTTAAAGGCTTGGGTTGGCATTTGTATTCAGAGTAACTATAAAATGTCTAGCTTGCTTCTTTTTTTTTTCTTTTCTTTTCCTTTCTGTTTTCTCTTTTCCTTTTTTTTTTTAACCTCTGAAATGTGTGCCTTATCAGCTCAAGTAAGAAACTGTAGCCTTCAGATAATAGAGATTCCAGTTTTAAGTGATTATCAAAATTTTCTTGTAGTTCTGTAAGTTATGCTAGTTAGGTTATGGTTTTATTTATTCTGTTTGGTTATTTTCTCATATGGAAGCACAGGACATTGAAGGTCATCACTGAAAGGGGCCTTTTAGTTACTTATGATAAGTCATTTACAAATGAAACTGAGACACAGAATAAATGTCATTAGTGTATATCATAATAGATTTGAGTCCATTTTTTTAATGAGAGTATTTTTAGAGAAGCCACATAATAATAGCCTCTTATGCTGTTATACTTACTGAAAATACATTGGGTGTTCTTTGTATCACATCCTCAAAGTTTGTAAGTGTAAACCTTTGTTTTTCTTCTTTTTGAGTCAAAACCCAAATGTCTTTACTCATTTGAAATCTTCATTGCCTGTTGAAACAATGCTGTAGTCCATACTGTTTCTCTAGGTCCCATAATTGTCAGATTAACCCTGCTAGTAAGGTGGCTTTTCCTTTTATTTTTTTTAATTAATAGCTTGATGTCTACATTTTGTCTGAAGCTTATCTGTCTTTTTTTTTTAAACTTTTTTTTATTGAGTTATAGTCATTTTACAATGTGTGTCAAATTATCTGTCTTGATATATTGCCTCTTGTGGTTTATATTTTAAATCTGTTCAAAGTGAAGTCCTGGTCCCCACAAGGCATAATAAGCATATTTAAATTGAAAATTAAATTTCATACTGAGTTTCACAATTTTCATTGTTCTGTTAATAAAATTCTCCTTGATTTTAATGAGGAACCAAGACTAGTAAACTTTAGAATATATTTCCAGATTCACAGGAAGCATCAATCCTGTACTGGGCAAGAAATTCAGAACTAATTACAGTTGACCCTTGAACAATATGTATTTGAACTGTGCATGTCCACTTACACACAGATTTCTTATTTTTCTTTCATTAAATACATACTACACGATCCTTGTTTAGTTGAATCTGGAAATGTGGAGTCCAGATACAGAGGGTCAAATGTAAAGTTATATACAGATTTTCAGCTGCACAAGTTCAATGCCCCTAGGCCCCCACATTGTTTTAAGAGTCAGTTGTACATTATTTGACTACTTGTATACACAGACTTAGCCAGTAGGTGGCAAACTGGCTTGAATTTACTTTATCCACTAGGAGACTACTATGTTAGTCCAATTGATAGAATTGTATTTTTCCAGGTGTGCTTTTCATGTTGGTTAAGTGTGTAACAGAGCTCAGAATTAAGTTCTGTGATTCTTATCTATATTTTAACCACATTGCTCCCAGTGATGGCTTTAGTGCTCACACAGGTTTGGTCCTTTGTCCTTGGATAGTGTTTTTAGTTAGTACTATGCAACTCTTAAACTATAAGGATATATTCCCCTCCTCCCCCCCCAAAAAAAGTCAAGAACTTTGAGCAGTGACACCCAGATTTGGGGTCTTAAATCACTGGTGACTATTAAAATTTTAAATTTCTACATTAGAACTTTGAATTTTTCTGGCTTTAAAGCAGTTGTTCCTAACAAGCAATCAAAATTACCTGGAGAACCTTTTTAATATATACTGGCTAAACTGTAGCCCAGACCTGGTAAACAAAGGTCACATGAGCTCCCCAGCTGTGTCTGATGTGCATTCCAGTTAAGCAACACTCTAAGGCAGTGTTTTCAAACTTTTTTTCACCCTGCATCATGTTAAGAATGTTTTATGTCATGACCTAGACAGCATATTTAGAAACAAAAATATCACAAAATTTACCCTTACCACCACAAGGAAACATTCTTTTTCTTTTCTTTTTCTCTTCTCCCCCCCCCCCAAATCTTGGTCCTCATCAGGGTCTTAAATACACTGTAGTTTGAAAAACGTTGCATTGAGATATAGGGTAACAGTTGCTGCGCTTTGAGTTAACAATGATTGAAACTAAATCATTTCAGCCACTTAATTATAAATGCTGCTGAATTGGAATCAACTGTAATTCTTCTTTGGTTTAGTGGTAGACGGAGGAGAAGCCCCTCCCCGCCACCCGCCAGAAGGCGGCGTTCTCCTTCTCCTGCTCCTCCTCCTCGACGCCGCAGGTCGCCCACACCACCACCGCGACGAAGGTACCTTCTCATGTGTGCTAATTATTGGGAGCTGGTGAGAGCAGCTTTGAGTCTTTGTGATTGAAATATCTTATTCCAGTGGCATTGCTCCACTGTTCACAAAATGCCATCCACATACTGTACAATTCCACTTATACGAAGAGTCCAGAGCACCCACATCTATAGAGGTAGAAAGTTAGATTAGATGTGCCAGGGTGGGATGGGAATGGGGAATGATGATGGTTGCGCAGTTGTGAATACAGTTGACCCTTGAACAATGTAGGGGCGGGTAGGGGTATGGACCCTCTGGGCAGTGTAAACCCAAGTATAACTTTACAGTTGACCCTCCATATCTGTGGATTCAACCAACAGTGGATTGTGTACTATTACACTATGTATAAAAAAAAATCCACGTAGAAGTGGACCCACGCAGTTCAAACCTGTGTTCAAAGGTCAACTGTAAACTAAAATGTTTGAAATGTACACTGCAAATGGATGAATTTTATGGTATGTGAACCACATATCAAAAAAATGTTAAATAAGTTAAAAGGCAAAATCACGAGTGATTACAGAGGGGAAATTACTAACTTTACAATGGGGTATTCTTAACAAGGAATCAAAGTCAACATTCCCAGTAATACATATTGGCATCATGTAATTCCTGGATATCTCTATAGTATCCTCCCCAGTTATATAGAACCTCAGTCTAATTATTAGGAAATACAGTCACCCTTCTATCCAAGGGATTTTGGTTACAGACCCCCCCTCTCCCCAGTTTCTAGGTTCTTTATATGATACCTCATACAATGTGAATACTTTGTAAAATAGCTTTAAATACAGTGTATATGCTTTATAGTTATTAGTGTGTGGCAAATTCAAGTTTTACTTTTTGGAACTTTCTGAATTTTTTTCCTCTTCAGATATTTTTGATCCACAGTTGGTAACCTGTGGATAATTAAGTCATTCTACAAAGTAACTTGCCAGTACTCTTCGTAAAATGTTAATCATGAGAGAGACTGAGGAACAGTTATACACTGGCAGAAACTAAGGATGCACAACTAAATGCAACACAGGATGCTGGGTTTTGGAACCTGAAACAGAAAAAGGACATTAGTGGAAAACCGGGGTGGTTATTAGTATTATAGTTAACACCAAGGTAGCACTAAGGTTAATTTGATAGTTTTAATGAATTTTCTGTTAATGAGATACTAAGTGGCAAGTCTCCACTATTTTTATAGCTCTTCTGTAAATCTCAATGATTTCAAAATGAAAGGGGAAAAAATTTTGAAGAGCATTGCTCAAACACATTACCAAGTGGCTATTAGCGCTGCTGAATGCCTCTTATCTGCCAGGTAAAGGGTTAAGAGCTTTATATGCTTCATCTCATCCTCAGGATGATCTTGCTTGGTAGATGGTATTCACATTTTTCAGGGGAGGAAATGGCTGTTCAGAGTTATTAAATAATTGGCCAAGAGCAAAATGGAACTGCACTCTACAGTGTTGCCGAGTGTATGGCCTATTGCAAAGCTAATTTTAGGCATGAAAATATTTTGAACTCAAAGTCTGAATATTTCAGGAGAAAATTTAAGCATTTGGAACTGAATGTGATACTCAGGTTTAATTCCTGAGAGGCAAGTTACATAGGAATTAAGCATTAAGAGGAAGGCCAGGTTGGACTTTCACAGGGGTGCATTCTGCCTGCCAGTAGACTTCCACTGAAAACGTCTTTTGACAAAATGCAAGTCTCTTGGTGGCAGAAGGTTAGAGATACCTTTTAAAGCTAGTACCTGTGAGTCCAAACAGCAGTTTAGAGAGGGTACCACATAGAGCTCTTTAAAGCACAGACTTCCTGAGTTCAAGTTTGAATACGGTCAGTAGAGTCTTGCTAATGCAGTTATCTAGTTACTACATGGTGGTAATGGAGAGTCATAGTTTCTTTAGAGCAGTGCAAGATTCTCTTCTCAAAAAGCATTAAATTGACTCTTTGTGGATTGTATGTACTAAGTGTCTTGGCAGACTTGAATTTAGTCTGAAAAGTGTAAGTTTCTCCATTAACCAGAATGTTCTATTTGTATTCATTCTAGGAGAAACAGGAATTTACTAAGTGATTTTTTACTTTCAATGAGGATAAAGGCATAGCATTTCCATTTAGAGATATTCTCTTTGTCTGGTGCCATAAGTGTGTAGGTTTCTTTGCATTCTATTGTTTTTAGTCTCTTAGACTTTTCAGCTTACTGATGTATTTTTCCTAGGACTCCTTCACCTCCCCCTCGTCGGCGCTCACCTTCCCCAAGAAGATACTCTCCTCCAATACAGAGGAGATACTCTCCTTCTCCGCCTCCAAAGAGAAGAACGGCTTCACCCCCTCCTCCTCCTCCTAAACGAAGGGCATCACCATCTCCACCACCAAAGCGTCGGGTTTCCCACTCACCACCTCCCAAACAAAGGAGCTCCCCAGTCACCAAGAGACGTTCACCTTCATTGTCTTCAAAGCATAGGAAGGGGTCTTCCCCGAGCCGGTCTACCCGGGAGGCCCGGTCGCCACAACCAAACAAACGCCATTCGCCCTCACCACGGCCTCGAGCGCCTCAGACCTCCTCAAGTCCTCCACCTGTCCGAAGAGGAGCATCGTCATCACCCCAAAGAAGGAAGTCCCCATCTCCAAGTTCTAGGCCCATTAGGAGAGTCTCCAGGACTCCGGAACCCAAAAAGACAAAAAAGTAAAAATACTTTATGCTTTTCGGTTAGGAACACTAACTCGCATAGCTCTTTATGTTTGGAAGCTTCCCCCTCCTCCGCCGCCAAAATCACAGAAAATAGCTGTAAAATACAAATTTTTAAGGCAATTCTAGTTACTATTCATAGATATTTTTCTGTTTCCAGGGTAGTTCATAGCATAAGCTAAGTATCATAGAAGTTTACTTGGCTCTTATGAGTATCAGGTTTATTAATACCTGTAAGAACCAAGGGATGTGCTCCCAAACCTAGTTATGAAGTATATATACATAGACTATTTCTTGCATGTCTATGTAAGACTGATAAAGGCAGTCTTAAATATAAGGAGCAAGCATTATTAATTTCATACAGGAAGAATCATTAGCAGAACGGATAGAGGATTCTGGGGCTTGAACTACTCTCCAGGAGACTGTTTAAAGTGTGTGATCTGGTTGTATAGTGGTATTTGGTTGTTTTCTCATAAGAAATATGAGATTTTCGGATATTAAATGTTTTATTTTTTTCTTCTGTTTCTAGAGCTGCCTCACCAAGCCCTCAATCAGTAAGGAGGGTCTCATCTTCCCGATCTGTCTCAGGATCTCCTGAGCCAGCAGCTAAAAAAGCCCCAGCACCTCCATCCCCTCTCCAGTCTCAGTCACCCTCTACCAACTGGTCACCAGCGGTACCGGTCAAAAAGGCTAAAAGCCCAACACCAAGCCCATCGCCGGCAAGGGTACGTCTGCCCTGGTTTGGACATCCTTTATAATTGGGTGTGGGTCACTTGGAAGTGGAGCATTATTTTCTGTGGTTCAGATGGACTTCAAAAGGAGGTACAAGTTAAGTGATGGTGGTTTCATCATAGTCTGTGTTTAATATTCTAGATATCTACTAATTTGTGATATGTCTAACACTATTAAATTCTATCATCTTGGTAGTGAAGATTGGACTGTATAGAAAATCTACAAAAATTAAAAATTACCCTTGATCCTATTACCTAAGGGGAAAAATAGCTTAAAGCATTTTTCCTGTTTTCTCTAGTGTTTGACAGGTTTTGGGATAGTTGTGATCGCACAATCAATTAAAGTTTCAATCTTAGATCATGTCTATTAATATGATTCCATTTTTATAAAGGAAAGATACATCACAAGGAAGAGATCAAAATGTTGACAGTGGTTATATGTCAGAAGGAGAATGATGAGTGATCTTAATTTTTCTTCTTTACATTTTAATGCTCTTTTTCCTATAGTGGATATACATAATTTCTAAAATAAAAAGTGAACCTTGCAACTTGTGAAATATTAGATGGAATGGAAAGTGCTTTATTGGCCCATATAGTCCTGTCTTTGGCTAGCTACATAAATAAGAATAAAACTCTTGTTTTTACATTGTCAAGTTTAAACTGTTTTCCCCCCTTCTGTGAGACATTAATCATGGTAGGTTCCTATAATGTTTGAAATTAGTGATTAGATATCCATCTTAATAGGATTGAATTGTGCAGACTAACTGTATGGATTGAGAAGTTTTAACCAATTGCTTAGAAATGTGAAATTTAAAAATCAAAGACAAGATTGGGTTATAGTGATGCCTACACTTTCCATGAATTGAATTTATACAGTGAAGAACAAACCACCTGCATTCTACAGACACGACATTCACACAAGCTTGTATTTAGAATATTGACTATTAAAAAGCCTGCATGTTAGGCTGGTATTGTGGGTGATTTACAGATATTCCCATTTAATTTTCATAACAGCTTTGGGGATTATTATACCCATTTTGGGTTGATTAAAAGGCCTCAGAGCAAGTCAAGCAATTTGTCTGAGGTCAGATAGTTGAATAGGTTTGGAGACTAGAATTCAGCTCAGGCATAGGTGAGCTCAGAGACTTTTCTTTCTGCTGTGCATGCTGCTTGTGTTTGTGTCTGGAGGTAGACCCTGACTCACGCCAGTCTTGGATACCTGACTTGTGGTTGAGAAACCTTGGTTTAATGTGAAGTTAGTTTTTTTTTTCTTGTTTTGTTTTAATTTATTTTGGTGGGGGGAGGGGAGGTAATTAGATTTATTTATTTTTTTAATGGAGGTACTGAGGATTGAACCCAGGGCCTCATGCATGCTAGGCATGCACTCTACCACTGAGCTATACCTTCTCCCCAGTTGAGGAAATTCCAAATAATCATTGACCTTCAAGGTCCATTTAGCTCTTGAAATCTTTGCTATCAGTGATGGTTCCTGTGTTTAGGAATAGTTGTCTTGGTGGTGATTGGGCTCTTTTCCTCCCCAAATCTGTGGGAAATCCTAAGATTGGTCCATTTGGTTATTCCCTTGAGGAAATAAAATGTTTAGCTGGATAGGATTTTAGTCAGGTTGATTTTATTGCTTTTGTTTTCCTGAATTTCTAGAATTCAGACCCAGAAGGAGGTGGAAAGAAAAAGAAGAAAAAGAAGGACAAGAAACACAAAAAGGATAAGAAGCACAAGAAGCACAAAAAACACAAGAAGGAGAAAGCTGTGGCTGCGGTGGCTGCAGCCGCCATGGCCCCCGCGGCCGCCACTGCTCCTACCACTGTGTCGGCACAGGAGGAGCCGGAGGCAGAGCCAGAGCCCAAGAAGGTATTTATGGACGCTGGCTTACAGCATGTGCAGATAGCTAAGCTGTTTGCTTTTGAGAAGTAGCTAAATAGTTTTTTCTTTTAATAATTGGATTCTCAGCTGATAACTCCCTTCTGATCTGCTTCTCCATGACCACCTACCAAGAGCAGGGGTTTGCTAAGGCTAAAGATAAGAATATGAACGTCATTTAAAAAGCTTAATGTATTTTTTTTAAGAGAACTTTGAGATGTAATTCAACATACCATATAATTCACCCATTTGAAGTATATGATTTTATGGTTTTAGTGTATTCATTAGAATTATGCGGCCATCATGACAGTTTGATTCTCCTGTGTGCTCGGCATCTTCCACCAGTGTCTTTTAAGACTTAATGACATGACCTTTCTGGTTTTTTCAGGAGACTGAAAGTGAGGCTGAAGATAACCTTGATGACTTAGAAAAGCATCTGCGTGAGAAGGCCCTGAGATCAATGCGGAAGGCTCAAGTGTCCCCACAGTCCTAGGTGGAAATGTTTGTTATGATGTAAATTTTATTTGGTTTGTACGCAATTCAATTTCAAAATTGCTAAAATGTGTTTGAGCTTTAGACTATAACATTTGTTGTAATAATTGCTAGGTTGAAGTTCACCATGTAAAAAAAGGGCATGGATTTACATTGCAAAAGGTGTCCACAGTGTATTAGTGACATTCTTTCATTGACAGCTGACATAAATTCATTTAGCGTGAACTATTTTAAGCCAAAAAAAAAATCTCCTTTTTAAAAAAGGGGGTTTAAATACTGTTGGCATTCATATGGTTCCTTTAAATGCCCCTGGCTATTCCCAGAGGTTTTTCTTCTTTTTACCTTTTCTTTATTTCTGTCTTTTGTTTTTTTTTTTCCTCATTTGAGTCTTAGCACCCGTTTAAGTTATGATGCTTCCATCCTTGTATGGTTTGCAAGCTTGCCCAGAAATAAGACCACTGTTGAACTACCACAAAAGTATAAATGAATATTTTAATGCCACAATCTTTCCTGTTGCCTGTGGAGTCTCTGCTGAAATGAATCAGGATTCGAGCTCTAGGATGAGACAGAAAATGAAAGCATGTTGTTTGCCAGGACACTGTGGGTTTATATTGATGTGTAACAAGTTGATTTGGAACACTGGAATTTCATTCTATTCTGTTGTGTTTTTTTGTTTAAGGCAATTAACTAGTCCCAGGAAGGATCCTTCAGTTATATAAAATTTTGTTTAATGAAATGTCATGGCTCCATTCATAATTTTGTCTTGTTCTTCCAATTGGTATATACAGCTTTCAGAGCTCTTGTATTTGGAAGGCTGGAAGGGCCCAGACTTTGAAATAGTGTCTTGTTTTCACTGTTTTGTTTTTGTTTTTTGTTTTTTTTTTTTTTTTAAACTAAAGCTATATAAAGCTTGTGGATTAAACAGAATAAATTTCTAAATTTAAAAATATTGGCCACTCACTTTTACTTACCCATCTCAATAATGCAGGAAACTTACCTTAGAAATCTTACAGTGCCTATATGTTTAACCCCTTGGCACCTTTGGCAGCGTGAGGGTTGGGCAAGGGAAATACAAGGTGATGAGATTGTCTTGCCATCTTTATGTTAATAATGTGATAAGTGCTATGAAGGGAAAGTGAGGTGAGATTGGAACTATATAATGGACAGGACAAGTCAGCCAGGCACAGGGGAAGAGTTGAGTTTCAGGCAGAGCAAACAGTATCTGTGTATACCCCTAGGCAGAAGGAGCCTGGCACATTCCAGAAAGTGAATGAAGGCTATGAAATGACTAGAGCATCCTCCCTTGATCATGAGTGTGTGTGTGTGTGTGTGTGTGTGTGTGTGTGTGTGTGTGTGTGTGTGTGTGTGATGTTAGGCTACGAATGACTAGAGCATCCTCCCTTGATCGGGTGTGTGTGTGTGAGTGATGTTTGGCTCTCCACAGGCCTTTGTTGTATTTAAGATTTAGCAGGAAAATATAATTTGAGGAATCTTGGGAACTGATAACATTGTATCGTAAAACAGCATTCGAATAAAAGAAGGAAAGGAATTTTTGACAAGTGAATCTAAGCTTACTTAGCAGGTTGACACATGAGCAGCTAATTTGATTATAATTTCTGGTAGTTGAAGCAAAAAGAGAAAGACAATGCCTACATATCTCAATTTCAGGAAAACTTAGGCGGAAGATGGTTGCTGCTGACTTAAGCTTTCCAGTGCGAACAGACCAATGAATCTCACGGGGGTACTTCTGTCTGTCTAGCCATTTATGCATTCATTCATTCAATCCATTGTTCACGTACCGTTTATTCAGTATGCTTTCATTCCTCCACTTGACTGAACTGCTTGTCAAGGGTAGCAGTACCCTACACTTTACCAAAAATGAATAATCAGTTCTCTATCCTTTACTAGCCCTCTTGGCAGGATTTGACTCAATCGGTCACTCCTTTGTTAAAACACTTCTTTCTCTTAGGTTCAGGGAGGCAACACTGATTTCCCTTCTAGGTGCAACACTAGTTCCTCCTACTTCACTTGCTGTTTCTTTTATCTCTGGTGGATCCTTTCAAGTGGGAAGTGATGGAATTTGTCTTTGTCCTTGGTGGCTTTCCCTACATTTAATCCCTAGTCCTTTAACTTTGACTATCATCTTTTTGTTGAATGTCAAGTTCTTTGCAGTCTAACCTTTCTCCTGACATTGACTCCTATCCAGCTACCTAGTTAACTTCATTTGGATGCCTAGAAGGCATACCAAACTGAACATGTCGTTTGATCTTATCCCTGTCTCATTTCAGTACCTGTCCCTCATTTACTCAAAATTGAGTTGATACTGTCAGTGGCAGTATTGTCCACCCTCTTAACACTCATGCACACAAGGCCATTCTGTTCCTGGCAGCCTGAGTCAGATCATAGTACTGCTCAAAACCCTCAGACTGCCCTTCCTTGGTAAAACCCACATTTCCTGTGGCCTACAAGACCCACTAGCATCTATACCTTCGTCTCCACTCCTCAGTCTGCTCAAACCACACCTGCCTCCCTGCTCTTCCTTGAACCAGTCAAAGTTGATCTCTCTCAGGGTCTTGATTTCCACTGTTCCCTCATCCTAGAAGGCACCGCCTCCCAGTCTGGCCTGTTACTCGGTTTTCTTCAGACAGGCTTCCCTAACTTCCTCTCCTCCCTTTCATCTATAGCAATTATTACTACCTGAAATGATGTATTTTTTGGATCCCTAGGAACTTGGTCTTGTTCATGACTATGTCCTCAGCGCCTGGTACATTGTAGAAGCAGAAATGCTTGATGAACAGATGAATAAATAAGCTTGACTGACCGGCACTGCTAGAGCTTGAGGTAGAGAAAATTAAGACATGGTGATTGCTGCCCTCTAGTATTTGCCTACTGGGGATAGAAACATGCAGACAACAGTTTGGAGTGGACAGACATGGAGTCTGGTAGACCAGGATTTCTACTGGAACTTTCTAGGGTGCAACCTTTATCAAGTTACTTGACCTCTGAGTGCTGCCATTTCCTCTTCTGAGTTAAAAAGTGGCAGAATCCACCTCAGAGTTGTGTTTGAAGATTTAAATGTGTTAATACATACAAAGCAATGATAGTACAAAGAGAAGTTCTGCTTTCTTAGCTAACGTAGTATGCATTCATTCTACTAATCATGGCAAATGTTCATTTGGATGTCAGTAAGACCTTCATCGATCATAGCCCTATTCAATGTAATTTTTCCTTTTTTAAAAAAAATTAAATTCACCATTTTATTTCTTTCCTTTTTAAAAATTATTTTCTTTAATCTTTTAAAATTCACCATTTTAAAGTGTGCAGTTCAGTGGTATATACATCACCGCTACCTATTCCAGAACATTTTTCATCACCCTAAAAAACGTCAGTCATTTCCCAGTCTCCTGACAGTCCCCTCGGCCCCAGCTCCTGGCAGCTACTTTATTTCTATAGATTTGTCTATTCTGGACGTTTCATTGGAATCATATAATATGTGGCCTTTTGCGTCTGGCTTCTGTCATTTAACGTAATGTGTTTAAGGTTAATCCATGGTACTTTTTTTTTAATTGCTTAGTAGTGTTCCCTTATATCGATATACCACATTTTGTTTATCCATTCATCAGTTGGACATTTGAGCTGTTTTTACTTTCCAGCTATTATGAATAAAGCTGCTATAAACATTTGCATAGAAGTTTTTGTGTGGACATACATTCTTTTGGGTATATGTACGTAGGAGTGGGATTGCTGGGTCATACAGTACCTCAACTTTTTAAGAAACTGCTGGACTATTTTCCAAAGCATCTATACCATTTTAACATTCTTACTAGAAGTATAGGAGGATTATAATTTCTCCACCTCCTTGCCAGTACTTGTCATCTGTCATTTTGATAATAACCATCCTAATGGGTGTGAACTTACATCTCATTGTGGTTTGATATTTATTTCCCTGATGGCTAATGATGTTGAACATCCTTTCATGTGCTGTAAAGTGCTCTGTAGAACTTTGATACCCATTGTGGAGGTTGGGGCTGGGGCACTGTGGCCAAAAAAAATTGTTCCCATTTTGTAAGGAGTATCAGGGAGAGTGTGACTTACTTAAGGTAGATGCAGGTCTTGTTAATATCGTCCCTCCTACCATCTGATAAATAACCCTATTTTTCTCAATATACCTCTCTGGTATTACAACAATCACATAAGATGATGAATGTAGAAACAATGGCCAAATATGTGTGGTTCTTAGAAGAGCATTGGAATTAAGGATGCAGCTTACCACCCTGAAAAATCCAAGTCGAGAAGCTGAAAATTGCAAGGCATTAATATTAATTTTGAGGACCTAACTCTGCTCATATCCCTTCTGAAGACTTACCTTTTGAAAGCTTATTTGTGATATTTTTCATTTGAAAGACCCACTTTAGCTCAAACATTGCCTTTTGGCTCTTAGGAACTCAATTATTGTTGTACTCCTAATTGGTCTTTCATGCAAATCTGTTTTCAAAGGAAAGGATAAGATCTGAAATACAGGTTTTTTTCCAAAGCTCTTTGCAAAAAACCTTCCACATCTGTCAGTGTGTAGTAAGTTGGTTGGCTTTCACATCATAAGGAGTTTTTGCCAACATGCCCTCTTAGTTCAGGTGTAGCACGGGAGGAGGAGCTGATGTGCTGATTCCCAGGAGTGGGCCACGGGTACCTCTCACTAGACAGGGCAGTTGTAAACTACCTTAGGAAGTGTTTTACAGACTACTGATTGAGACTCAGTAGTGAATTATAAAATTGAATGGGTCACAACCAGCATTAAAAGAAAAAAATGAATGAGTAAATTTCTATGCAAATCGCATAGAGTAGGTTAAGTATTATTTCATGAAGTGTGTGAGTGTGTGTGTGTGTGCTTGTGTGGGCATGTGTGTTTGTGTACTGGGCTGCAATGTAAAATGTACTCTATGTGATTGATAGTCAACACAACGAAAAGCTACTACCTTATAGACCATCTGGTCCACCAGTTTTTAAACTACCCTGCAGAGCCCTAAGTGGGAATAGTTATGATTCAGACTTTCTGTAGGACGGGGCCTACTAGAGTATGTATCTTTGTTGAGGGACTGAGAGATGATATGGATGAGCTTCGCAAGGACTTTGTTCTGCCTTTTTTTTTTTTTTTTAAAGCTCTGGGCTTCCCTGTTGGATCCTGTTTGATAAAAGGATCCACAACCAAAACCCATGTGAAAACCTCCCATCCAGCCTAGGCTTTGTCGTCGACATGTAAAGTCTAAAGAGGGGAGCTGACTGCCCCGAGGTGAAGCCACGGCTCCCCAGGTGCCTTCCTGCCTCATCACTACCTTGGCGAGGGGGCATGGGGGCTGTTGAAGGCACCCAGCTTCAGTTCTGTTGTAGTGAAAGGGAACAGACTGAGAGTAGCCAGGTGCATCTGAAGCAGGGGTAGTAGCTTTCAGTGAACTGGAGATGTGGAGGGAAAAGCCCTAAATAGGAAAGGATGTGCAAGAATGGCCTTTGTGAACCCCAGAGTCCCACACATGTTCTTTCAAGAACCTCCCTAGCACATGACTGGGTAGGGACCCTTCTAGCATTTTAAGCATGGAGGCTTCGGTTTACATAGCCAACAAGAGTAGAGAAGCGTGGTAAGCCTGATGAGTCTTGGGCCCTGCCCCGAGGGAGAAGCCCGCCCCGACCAGCAGGACCCACCCAGCCAGCCAAGATGTGCTGAACAGCCCCCAGGGCTGGTACCCTGCGATTTCCCACTTCCGTTCCTGTGCTTTTCTCTTGCTGTTCTCTACCTGGGATATCCTTTCTTGTCTCCTAATGTCCAAGTCCTTTTTGGACTCATAAATGTGTTTAAGACAATGGTTTCAAATTATAAAAGAAAATACACACTCACTTTTAGAGAATTTGGAAAAAAAATTGGCAATCGCATCATACAGATACAACCAAAGACACCTACCTTCCTGTCAAGTACTCTACCTAACTCCACCCAACACACACTGAGCTCCCCTCCTCTAATGGAACAAACCAGGTCCCCCCGCCATATATGTATAAATACTTATGTAGCTACAATCAGGATCAAACCATGTATATAATGTTTAATACTCTTTTTTTCCATTGGGCATATCATGAACTAAAATTGCAGAATACATTTTTAATGTTTTCTACAACCAGGAAATTTGGAAACTAGATAAAAGAGTGAATTACCCCATGCCAACATCAAAACACAGTTCTTCTTTTTATATATTATCTAGTCATTAAAAAAAAAGTTAGATGCTTCTATTAAACTCTCGGCTCTAGAGGTAAAATGGTAATAATGGCACCCACCTCATAGGGTTTTGAGGAGGATTAAATGAGATGAACAAAAGTCAGTCCCTGCTCCAGTGGAGCTCATGGTATATGGCAGGGGAGGGGGTGGGAGCAGAGGGGCAATCAAAGAGTGATTAAAACCGTATGACTGGGGGCATAAAAGGAGGGGAGCTGTGCAGGGTAGCAGTGGTCAGGAACAATGTTCTGCAGCAGCATCTCAGCTGTCACAGACATACTGTGAGGCTAGGCAAGTGACTTCAGCTCCCTCAGCCTGTTTCCAATTGTGTTTCTGTGAAAATTTTTGCACATACAGACGTATTTTTGATGAGTTTGTGTGGGAGGAGGTGAGCTCCACATCCTCCTCCTCCATCATGGCCCACCTCCAGCCAGTTTCCTCTTCTGTAAAATGGGCATGGATTCAATAAGATGATGCATGTAAAGGGCTTAGCTCGTGCCTGGCGCATTGTGAGCGCTTCATCAATAGGAGTTAGGACCACATTTCATCAAATCTTGGATGCTGGCAATTGGAGGTTACACAACCCACCGTCTGTTAAACTATCATCCCGTTCATTGTACACAATGATTCAAGAGAGGTCAAAATGTGGGGGAAGAAAGTCTTAACACTCCATATTATAATGTATATATATCTTACGTTATGTGCAATGTTATGCACAGAAGGGTCTGGAACGTTGAAGAAGGAAGACACGACGCTCTCAGCTCCATTTTGTCTCACTCCCTCCTGTTTCAGCCGCTTCTCACTTTATTCCACTAGGTGGCGCCCTGGCCCTGGCTGCCTGCAGAGGAAGCTGACGCCCTGGAAGTCAGTCTGCCCCTCCCGCTAACCCTTTTTCTTTCTCTTTCCCTTTCCCTCCATCCCTATCTTTTTTCCTGGCAAGGAGAGGCCCGACCGAGTGGTCAGAGGCTCTGGGAGGTTTCCAGAGCCTGAGGAACAGCCACAAGGCCCTTGCAGCTCACTGGCCCCACCCCATCCATCCCAAGTTGGAATTCCTTCAGAGCCAGCCCCTAGCTATCTCCAGTTCTCACTTGCATGCCTTTGGTGATAGGAAACTCACTACTTTATGAAGATCCTGTTCTGGAAGGAATCTATGTAATAGTCATGCACTCAGGCTCTGAAGATAAACCCAGCTGGGTTCTAATGTCCCGGCTTTGCTCCTTATTCAGCTGACTCAAACCTGTGTCTGTTTATGGGCAAACCCACGGGGCCTAACACAGGAAAGACTCATCTGGCAAAATGAGTTAAGTAAATGGACAAACTCAGTTGTCCTCTGCATCAGTTTGCTCACCTGTGAAATGGGTAGATTATAGTATATATCTCCTAAGTTTGTGAGGGTTAAACAGGATCTGAAACAGCCTTAGTCCCTGTGCCTGGAATATAGTTAAGTCTTCTATGAATATTTCTTTCATTTTCTTTTGGACCTGTGAATCGCTCTACTATTATCTGAAAGTTTTCTTTTAGAGCAAATTGAATCCTGATTCCTAAAACTTCCACACACAGGCTTTGGTCTTAGCCCTGTCCCTTGGAGCCACAAAGAACATTTATTCCCTTTTTCAAATGATTCGGCTCAGCAGCCTTTTGTGCCTACTGTGTGCCCAGCACTGGGGTGCCCACAACAAAGGCATGACCATAGTTGCCTCCTCTGGGTACCTCTCTGTCTAGCCTGAGAAAGAGACAATCAAGCAACAGTAGGTGCCCAGTGACTGTTTTAAATGAAGATTAAGACATTTATTGAGCCTTTACTGCACCTCATTTCATTTTTCCACCTTCAGTCCTGGGCATCTAACCCCATTTTAGAGGTGAAGGAACCAAGGCACAGAAAGGTCACATAAGCTGGTGAGTATAGAACCCAGATTTGGATCCTATCTGATTGCAGAGCTCACACCTTAACCTCTAAGCCCTGTCATCCCTGAATTTCCTGTTCCTGAGCATCCCACCACCACTACCGTCATGGCTATTATGTGGCTTCCTAGCATCTGTTCCCCATCTCTCACACCATCAGAGCTGTATTTGGCTCTACTGAAATCCCATGTAATTGACCGGGGTCGGGGGTGGCACCTCCAGCTCCAGGGTGGGCTCCGATGGATTAGAACCGAGCAATGCATCATTTCCAAATCCTCAGTCACAAAAACAGACACTGCCTCAGCCAGAGCCAGTGATTTGTCAGAAGTCAGCAGGCTTTCAGCAGGAGAAGCCAATTTTTCCTTCTGCAGAAGTACTGTGAAGGATACTGTTTCCTGGAGAGTGTGTTGAGGGGACGTGAGAGCTAGAAGTGCAGCAGCTCTTATGGCAAAAGAGGATTTCTTCTGAGGAGGAAGCAAATATGCAGAGGAAGGCAGAGCCCAGAGACTTCATGGAGAAATAGAACCCAGTCTGTCGTTTTATTAGCTACTATTGTGTAATAAATCACCCTAAACTTAACAGCTTAAAAACAGTAAACATTTATCATTTCACACAGTTGAGGATTGGAGAGGCCTTGATGGGTGGTTCTGGCTCAGGTCTCTCAGGAGTTTATAGGGAGGTGTTGGCTAGGGCTGCACTCATCTGAAGACTTGACTGGAGCTGGAGGATCCGCTTCTTAGATGGCACACTTGCACAATGGTTGGGAGGAGGCCTCAGTTCTTCACCCATTGGGACTCTGCATGGCAGACAGCTTCCCCTGGGGGGAGGAGGGGCAAACTTTGCTGCTAGAACCTAATCTCTGAAGTTGCATGCTGTCATCGCCAATGTTTTCTATCTTCGGGGGAAGTGAGTCATTAAGCCCAGCCCACACCCTGGAGGGGGGTGGGGTGTGGTAATTGGGCTTCTCTGAAGGGAGTGTCAAAGAATTTGCCAGCTAGTTTTAACCCACCACTGTAGTGCTATCACTTGAGCTGCTGGATCAAGCTCACACCTGAGGCCCCATCTCTGAAAGTTTAGATATGTGGTGAGCTGCTTCACTCCTCTTGTTGAAGCCAGTTTGAGCTGAGTTCTCTGATCCATGCAAACCAAAGAGCCCCAGTTAGTACCCCCAGTGCCTCATGGGAAGCGCCTTCGTCTTCCTCTTCTCATTCTCCAGAGCTGCCTTGTCTGTGTCCCTCTTAAGTGCAGTGGTGGGAGCTGGACCCAGGCTCGGGAGAGAGTCCTTATCCTACCACAAAGTATATACCACGGTTCCATGACCACCGGTGAAGATGGCCGTGGAAAATCGTTGGCCGTGACACCACTCTGTCAGTTCATAACCCACTACATTCATTCTTCCACCGGCTGCTCCTGCGAAGACATGACTTTTCCATCCTGAACCTGCCCTTAAACATTGGCAACAATTTCCAAGTCCCTCCTTTGAGGAGGAGAGGGTCAGAGGAATCAGTCAGATGGCCACCTCCACCCTCCCTGCTGTGTGACCTTGAGCAGGTCCCTGCTCCTCTCTGGGCCTCAGTGCCCTCCCTTATGGAAGTAGAAGATTGGACTAACATGTCTGAGCATGCTTCAGGATTTTTTTAGTTCACTTCTCTCCAGAGGAGACATGAAAGTAGTTGCCTCACTCAGACAATCTGGGCCGTGTGTGGTCACTGGTATCTTAGCAGAGATCAATGCATAGGTCCATGCCCTTCGCCATCTGCCATCTCATTTGATCCTTCCAGAAGCCAGTGAGGAACAGGACCAGGCACACCTGCAGGACAGACAAGGTCTCGCCCCAGGGCCTGTGATAAAATGACCACTGCTGTTGACTGAGCCCTTTCCACTCGCTGGGGGCCAAGCGCTTCATGTGTGATCGTTTTGCTTCATTCTCACGTCGACCCTGATGAACAGTTACTATTGTTACCCCCTTATACAGATAAGGACAGTGAAACGCAGAGGAGTGAAGTAACTGTCCAAGGAAAAGGAAGCAAAATTAAGCAATGGAGCTGGGATGCAAACCCAGCTGGAATGTCTCAGAACTGCCTGTGTTTTCCATCACACAACACTCCCTCTTGGTATTAACAGGAACACAGGGCGGGAATGGGGTGGGGCCAAACTAGGCATCCAGAGGCTTGGGTTCCGGAACAAACTCTGAACACTTACTAGTTCTGTGGCCAGGGCGAATGTCTCATCTGAGTCTCCATTTCCTTATCCTTAAAATGGGGATAATGATTCTCACCTGAATTGTGAGGCCTAGGGAAAAACATCTGTAGTGGGGGCAGGTAAGCGAGTGTCCCTTATGTGCTGCAAAGAGCTGTCTAAATGGAACAGTGTTGTTTTTCTTAACCCCAGAGCAGGAGCTGGGGCAGGAAGTCGGCAGGCAGACCGGGTGGGCCAAGTGTCCCAGAGTGGTTGCTTCCATTCTTGGCGTACAAGAGGTCCCTGGAAAGGAAGGGGCAGGGCAAGAGGAAAGACCAAAGCCCTGAGTTCTTATCTAGAACTTCCCTCCACCCCAGGACTGTCCTGGGGAAGAGAAACTCTGGACTGTCACCAGTGAGTTCCAAGCATTCCAGAGGGCTCAGTGGGGAGGAAGCCTGTCATCGCCTGACCCAGCGGCAGCCAGAGAGAGCCCCGCATGGGTTGGCTGGAATACTCTCCTCCCAGCCTCCAGCCTTGCCCTGCCCTAGTCTCACTGTCCAGGACGTGGCCCAAGGCCCAGTCTACCCAGAGCCTGTCCTACAAAGAGGAACAGCAGACTCCAGCAGTGATGACCAACCACCCAGGCCTCCTGAGGGGCAGCTTTGGAGGCACCTGGGATTTGGAGGCAGGACTCCCAGGTTCTGGTTCTGGTTTAGTCTTCTCCCTTCTCCGGGCCTCAGTGTCTCCTCTGCAAAATAGGAACACCAGCTAAAGGTACCAGCGCACTGCAGTTCTGGGGCTTGTCTCCTCCTGAGGTTAAGCGCTGCACTGTCTCAACGTGCTGCTCACTCCTCCCCCTGGGCTGCTGGGGAAGCAGCTTCCTCCACACACCCGGCCCTCGTGGCTTGTGGGTAACAGCCCAGTGGTTCCACGCTCAAGCCATCTTTATAATTTTTGTCTCTCTGATTCTTGCTGAATTCCAGGTCTTTCTTGCTCCCGGCTAGACTGAGAGGTCCTAAAGGATGAGAGCCTGGGGCCCGCTTACTTCTGTGCTCCCCTCGGAGCCCAGTGGAGGGCTGAGCACAGTGAACCTCAGACCCGTTTACTGCTGGGCTGTCCTTGGGGCCCTTGATGAACCCCCAGTGCCTGTTGGAAAGGGTTCTGGCCACACGGGGAGGAATGCCGCCTTCTGCCCCTAGCTCCACTCCACCCCACCTCTATGACTTTACACAGGGCCCTTCCCCTCCCCCAGAAGCATCTGCGGTTCTCCAAAACGTGCTCAGCGGAGACCAAGTGGATTTGTAGCTCCAGGTGGAGAGCAGTGGTGGGTCCCTGGTGGCGGGAAGAGGCCAAGGGCGCGAGCTGGGACCCCGACCCTTACCCCCACCTCCCAGAGCTGCTCTGTCCTTCACTGTTAACTTTTACACGTTGGGCTCCCATGTGAGATTGTTCTGTTTTGTTTTTAAGGCTTTACTGAGGCAAAACTGGAGCACAATAAACTGGCATATTTAAAGTGTACAGTTTGCTAAGTTTTGACTTATATATATATATATGCGCTTGTGAACCCATCTGCAGTCAAGTGAGCGAGCGCACCCCTCACCATCAGAAGTTTCCTCGTGCTCCCTTTCAGGTCCCCTCATTATCCAGGAACAACTAATCTGCTTTTTGTCACCACAAACTGGTTGGCATTATCTACAACTTTATATAAATGGAACCACACAGTATGTACTCCTTTTTTTTTTTTTTTTTTTTTTGGTCTGGCTTCTTTCACTCAGAATAATTATTTTGAGATTCACCTATGTTGGCACAAGTTTCAGTAATTTGTCCCCTTTTAATGCTGAGGGGTATTCTGTTGTATAGACGCACCACAATTCGTTTATCCATCAACTTTTTTTAATTAAAAAAAAGGTTTTTTGGAGGGGGGTAATTATATTTATTTATTTATTTATTTATTTTTAATGGAGGCACTGGGGATTGAACCCAGGACCTTGTGCATGCTAAGCACACACTCTACTACTGAGCTATACCCTCCTCCCATTATCCATTGACTTGTTGATGGGCATTTGGGTTGTTTGCATCTATTACAAATGAACATTCCCATGATATACATTCTTTCACATAAGATTTAATCTGAAGAAGTTGCACTATTAAAAAAAAAAAAAAAGCTAGACAAGATGATCCCCAAGGTCACAGGTTTTGAAGGACCGGAGGGCTGTCATGGACCAAACTGGGGAGTCAAGGACTAAGGGAGCTGCCATTTTTGAGTTCCTGCTGGTGCCAAGCACCTGACCACATTTGCTCATTTACTCATGTCTGGGAAGCAGGTGCCATTGTTATTCCCAGTTTGCAGTGAGGCACAGAGGCATGAACAGAGCTGCATGATGACACACACCCAGGCTGTGGCAGAGCTGTGACTCTGAGCCCAAGCCCGTGGCCACTACTCGCCTGCAAGGAGAATAAGCCCTGGTTCCTTGGCTCACTTCAACTCACTGTGTGGCTGGGGTTGATACTGGCACTGGCTGTCTGTGCGCTGGGCCCACTGGGACACCCAGTGAAGCCTGGGACGCATGGCAGGGAGCTGGGGCCAGAGCAGCAGCAGGAAGTGAGTCAGCCACGTTCCTGAGGGGCCCTTTGTCCCGGGCCAGGCAGAGAAAGACCAGAGGGAGCCCTTTGTCACATAGAGGCCACTGGACTTTCCACACATATTCTCACCTATAACGTTCACGGTAAATCTGCGAGGTAGGAGGGAGACAGCAGGGACATGAGCAGGGCACAACCATTACAGAATGATATAACTGTTGAGGACATGACATAAGCTGGTTAGAACAAACTAGGCCCAAGATGGCAGAAGACTTGACTTCCAGTACACCGTGAGCCTCACTGCAGTCTCACTGTAATGTAAGCATTCGAAATGACACAACCACAGGCGTCATGACAGTTCCCAGGCTGACCATAAAAGGCCAAAATGTGGGCAAGGGGACCCAATTCCTGGAAATCCCTGCCCCTTCCCCAAAATAATTGGAATCATCCTCCCACCCCTGAGCATATGAAATTACCGAGCCCATAAAGGTGAAACGCCTTGGCCCCCTGGGGCTTCTCTCACTTTCCCAGATGACCCCACGCCCAGGGGCCATGCTCCCTTCTGACACAGACCACCTTCTGCTTCTGAGATGTGTGCCTCCTAGGGCTGCTCTCACTTTCCGAGAGAATCGCATCTCCCGGGGCCACCTTGCTTGTCTTCTGAGATGGCCTGCGCTCTGTCTAAGGAGTGTGCAGCTGAGTAAATCTGTTTTCACTTTACCATGGCTCGCTCTTGAATTCTTTCCTGTGCAAAGCCAAGACCCCTCACATGGAGAGCGCGTCCCAGGGACTCGCCTGAGACCCGGGATGTGATCATCTTCTCATGTCTCATTTTCCTGCAACAGGAATGAGCATCTCCGTTTTATAGATGAGAAAACTGAAGCTGAGGAGAATCTATCAGTTAGATTCCTGTCAGCTTCAATAACAGAGAAGCCAGTTGAAAGTGGCTTCAACCATAAATATATTTACTTGACAAAACCCCCAATGTTCTAGGTTTGGCAAGTCCCAGCTTGTTATCCAGGGTCCCCACAGGCCTCCAGGACCCAGACTCTTTCCCTCATCGTGGGCTCCATCCTCCACATCTTGGCTCATCCCTCCCTTACAGCCCCCAAGATGGCGGCAATGGCTTCAGGGGCCAGAAGCCAACAATGGCATCTGAAGGCAAAGAGGGAGACCTCTCTTCCCTTGACACCCCTTTGAAGAGGGAGGAGACCCTCCCCGAGGCTCCCAGCAGGACCCCCCCCACACACTTCTCATTGGCCAGAATTGCCTAAACCAATCACTGGGTTCAGGAACAGAGCCCTCACCCTGCAGCCTGTGTGGCTCAGACCCCTCAGGAGCCACCTCCCAGGAGAGGCCCTCCTGGAGGCCGGGTGCTGAGAGAAGGGTCTGGTTCATGAGGAAGAAGGGATCTGCCTCAGAGGAGAAGATTCTTGTTCAAGGTCATCTGGCGGGTCAGCGGCGGAGCTGAGCCCTAAAACACAGAGGTGATTCCCTTTGCTTGTTTTCCTTCCAGCATCTTTATTATCCTCATTCTACAGAGGAGAAAATTGAGGCGCCTGTTGTGGAAACCAGGACCTTCCTTCAGCAGGTCCCACTGCTCCACGAATGCTTTATGTGCCAGCCATCTATTACCCCACCCTACGAAGTCAGGTGTAATTATTTTACCCACTTTACAGAGGCGGGCACAGAGGCACAGAGAGAATAAGAAGCTTGCCTGAGATCACATAGGCAGAAAGTGGTGGCCCTGGTATTTGAATCCTGCCTGAAATTCCAGGATCCCACTACACACAAATGTCAAAGGTGAGGCATGGGGGAGGCCAGCTGGGTGAGTCAGAGGGTGGGTGGGGCAGCCCCCAGGCCAAATAGGGATTGTTAAGCAGTGACAGGTGAAGGCCAGCTGCTGGGGAAGCCCAGTGGCCAGAAACGGGGCTGGAGCCAGGCCAGCTGGCAGGCCAAGCCCAGCCCAGCCTGCAACACAAGCCCAGGAGCCACCTCCAACCCACCTCGCCTGCCTCTCAGGTTCCAGGTCTCTCCCCCGGGCCCCTGCAGGAGCCTGAGGTACAGATTCAGGTTTTATGGGTAGCAAATGCTCCCAAGATAGTACAGCAAACCACGGATGCTTGCAGTCCAGGGGAACCTCAAGGGGCTTTTGGTCCAAAGCTCCACTTTCCAGATGGGAAATCTGAGGCCAATCTTGCATAAAAGATTAGTTTGTTTTTATCTGTTTTATTCACTGCCTTATTCCCTAGTGCCTAGAACAATGCTTGGCACATAGTAGGCCTTCAACGAACATCTGTAGAATGAATGACTGATTCCTTGAATGAATGCGGTTTCTTCGAGGCACTTAGCACTGCAACAAGAAGCTGGCTGTCAGAAGAGAAACGCTGATGTCACACGTGGGAAGTCCACCGACCACCCAGAGTCAGGGAAAAGTGGCTTGTCCACAATCAAAAATACACCCTCACAAGGCACACAGGCTCTCACAGACACAATAGTTACTACGTTTTCCCCAACACCCAGACACACACACATCCCTCACTTTAGTTACAAGGACAGAACCCCTTCAACCTACTTAAGCATAAATGGGGAGTGGGAGGCTGGGAGGTTTACTGGCAGGATCCTTGTGTAAGAGCAAAGGCAGGAGAAGCAGCTGCGGCTCCAAGGGACCAGGAACAAATCCAGAAAATAAAAAATGACATTACCCCCACCGCCTCTAATCATCTCGCCTGTACGCCCGCTTTTCTCTCCCCTTCTCTGATCTCTAGCTTTCTCAGGACTCCTGGCTGCCTCAGCCCCAGCTTTACAGGTCCTCTTAGTTCAAATACCCAACAAAGGCCAGTGTCTAGGTTCCAATTTCATATTCTAAGAGTGTGAACCTGATTGGCCAGCTGCGTGGGGAGCCGCCCCGGTCCAGGGGCCCCCTGCCATGGCCTAGGGTCATGGGAGCAGACCCTGAGGATGGGGGCATGGTGCCTTCTCAAAGAGCAATGTGGAGGGGATGAAGTGATGCCTCCCCAGTCCAGTCAGCTGATCTAATCCCTTCGCCGCCCCCATCCCTCAGACAAGAAGTCTTGAATATCTCCCATGACGGTGCTCTCACTACCCATACAGCACAAAGTCATCCATTGTCTCTTATTACTCATTATTGACTAAGGGATCTTAAGTCATCCCTTCTTTTGAACTAGCCATTGCTCACCTGCTCACGTCTGTGGCTGCAGCATTTACACAAGTTTACATTAAGGCAACCACCTGTTCCGTCATTCTGCTTCTTTGGCTGCTATAAACAATTTTTACACCTTGTAAAGCCAAACCCCATATATGAGGGATCTGATTGGTTCTCTCACTCACCAACTTGTCAGGGCAAGTTGGAGAGCCCTGTTGGCCACAGCATTCATGCCAGGCCCACTGCTGGTTGCTAGCCAACCAATAGGGTGGCTGTCCGAGGATCAGAGGCCCGCCCATCCCTGGACAGTGATGGCTGGGGTCATTGTTTAGCTTTGGCTTTTGCAAGTGTTTTCTCCTCTTATCCTGACTTTCCTGTGGGCCCAGACCAGTTCCCTATGCTCCAACCCTCACCCTAGTTCTTTGTTCATTGTTTACAGAGGCTTATTCTTCTTCTTCCTGGAGTTTTCCCCACCTTTTTCCTGCCTTTTGCATGTTTTGGACACAGCTCTGCTCATTTCAAGCAATGGCTATATGTATTGCTCTGTGCAAGTCTCTTCCCCTCTTTGAGCTTCAGTTTTCCTGTGTGTGTCCTGGAGCTATGAATGCCCATCTCACCGGGTTACTGAGAGGATGAAAGGAGTCATGTGTGGGTGAGCTCCTGCCACAGAACTGGACCCCAAACAAACTCAGTGTCAGTCCTTCCTCTTGGTGTCAGCCCTTAGTTAAAGCGGTCAAAAGACCTGAGAGGCAGAACTGGACCAGGAGAGAGAAGAGGCCTGAGTTCAAGCCTCAGCGGGGCATCTGACTTGCTATGTGACCCTGGGAAAGTCCTTTCCCCTCTCTGGGATCAATTTCCCCATCTGAGGGATTGGACTGGAAGAGAATTTCCCAAACTACAAAGCAGGGTCAACAGCACACCATACACAAAAAGAGATTGAATCTCTGGCCAGACATGTTGGGAAAATAAACTTGTTCGATATGAAAGGCTCTGGGGGTGTGTTCTCCAGTACGGTGACTGTGTGACTAGATCGATTACTTAAATCAAATAATCAACCACATGTCATTATCTGAATTAAATTAATTTAAATGAGCGAGGATTTAAAATTCACTTTCTCACCAGCCCCGTTTCCAGTGCTCAGTAGACACGTGTGGTTAGTGGCACAGTGTTGCACAGGCGCGATCAGAGTCTTCCCTTGACGGCAGGATGGTGTCTGATGGGGCTGCTGTCAGGGGAGGTCTGCTTCGCTTTAACGCAGTATATTTCCCAAAAACATTTGATCGCACTCTCTCTACAGGACATCTATGACCTGCATAAGAAGTAAAACTGCTCCCAGGAACATGGTCTGGAAGACTTTGAGCTAGAGGATATCTCAGGGTCCCTCCAACCCCAAGAGTGGAGAAGGGGAAATGTTCTGGCAACTGAATTCCTCTTAGGGGAGGGAACCACCTGTTTCCAGCAGTTCTCTTGGCTGAAAAGACATTGTCATTGTGGGAAGAGGGGCCCCTCAATGCAGCTGGGATGCCCTGGGAAGGAAAGGGGCAGAGAACCTCCTTGTTCAGGGTAATAAAGGAAGGGGACTTGGGAGGGGGAGATGAAAGAGGAGATGAGAGTGGGTTGAAGGTGAGAGAGGGTCTGGCAATCTGGTGGGATGATGGAGCCAAGGCAGGAGGGAGGACCAGGGGCCATGATGGCTGAAGGACACTTGAGTACAGAGAGCTCTGATGTTTAAAGTCATCTGTACACAGATGCGTTGCAGTGCAGCTCCTCTAGCCCATCACCCGTGATGTAGGTGTCTACAGTATCTTGACACATGACCTTGGGGAAAGTTTTTAAAAGGGCGAATGGGGGGGTGCTATGTTCAGCCTTTGGGCTGCCAGTGGAGTGGAAAGGGCCTCCAAGGGAGTTGAGAGCTGGAGGAGATCAAGAATTCAGCAGAAGGAGGAGTTGGAGAGGCTGACTAGGAGAAATAGACCCCCTTTCTGAGAGTCCCCCGAAGGATTGGGAGGTGTGGTGGTTCTAACACACAGCCCCCAAGTGCTTTATACTCCTCCCATTGAAATGCGGGGTTTTATGTGCCCTCCCCTTGAATCTGGATTTTGTGACTGCTTGACCAATAGAATGCAGTGGAAGTGACCCAAATCTTAAGAGACTGGTAGGTTCCATTTCCTATTTTGAGGAACACGTGCTTATTCTTGGAATCCAGCTGCCATGCTGTGCTCAGGGCACACTGAGAGGCCACATGTAAGTGTCCTGGCCAACAGTCCCAGCTAACATCCCAGCTGACAACTAGCGTCAACTGCCAGACATGTGAGTGAAGAAGCCTCTAGATCATTCCAACTCCATTCACCATCTGATCGCAATCACATGAAAAACCCTGAGAGAGAACTCAGCTGAGATGAGCCCAGTCAACCCATAGATCCCTGGGAAATAGCAGTAAAATGCTACTGCTTTAAGCTACTAAGTTTCTTGGTTGATTAATTTTGTAGCAATAGTTTACGTGGAACAGGAGACAAGCCATGAATCCCATCACAGTGGGATGGGATAAGAGAGCAAATCTCTTGTGAAGTCTTGAAGCACAGGGGGCCCTCAGCAAGCTGTTATACTTGGAGAATGACAAGGGTGACATCTGGATAAACTGGGTGTGAGATACAGTTTCTGCTGTGACCTTGAGGAGCTGGCTCAGTGACTGGCCAGGTGAGAGAAGGAAAGGTGTCGATGATGCCTCAGAAGTTTCCATCTCGGGCAGCTTTCCTGTCCTCCGTGGCAGCAGGAGCCGAAACTAAGAGGAGAGGGAGAGGATGAGCAGGTTTGGAGGAAGGTGACGAGACCAGTTTTGGACATACAGTTGCCTTTGCCAACTGTTTTCTGTACATCAGCCTACCAGAACATGCTGATAGGCTGATAAAAAAAAAAAGAGGAATTTTTGCTAGAAGCTTCCGCTCATGTTCCCAAAGCAAATATTGGAGGAATCTGAACCCCAAACCTCACTCATAAATATCCACATTCATTTATTCCTTCATTCACTCATTTAGTAACCCATTCAGACAGGTATGCTTAAGGAAACAGACCCTAGAGCCTGACTATCTGGGTTCAAAGCCCAACATGACCCCTCACTACCTGTATGGGCGTGGCAGGGGACTTAATCTCTCTGGACATCAGCTTCCTTATCTCTAAATGGGAATGATAATAACAGTACCCATCTTATTATAAAGATTAAAAGAATGTGTACCTGGAAAACCTCAGAACAGTGGTTGGACATAAGTACATATGACATGTTAGCCGTTAATATAGAACAGGTCATTTTTGAGCACCTAGTATGTGCTGGGGCCCATGCTGCACTGAGCATGCAGCAGCAAACAAGGCAGATGCAGGCCTGGCCCCAGGAGTCTCCCATTCTAGTCCTTATCCAGCACCTGGGCCCGACGCTTCCTCAGGTTTTCTTCCATGTGTGTTGTCCTTTTTAATCCTCAGAAAGCCCCCATGCCCATGAGGTTGGCAGGCCTTATCCCCATTTGGCAGAGGTGGAAACTGAGGCCCAGAGAGAAATGATGTCCTTTTCACATGGTGCGTCAGTCTGCTGCCACAAATCTGTGTGTCCCTTCAACAAAGGCACTTGATGTCTGGTCTGGAGGCCCCCTGTCTCCTGTCAGGTAGCTGTGCTTCCTCTGCCTAGAAGCCCTCCAGTAAATGAAGTTTCAACTGTGACTAATCTCTGTCCTCTTGAGGCAGAAGCTCTGGAGGCATGAAGTCAGGGCTCTGTGCTCACGCTGCCCCTCTCCCTGCCTGGTCCCTTGGGGGAAGTGTGTGTTTTTCCACTTGGTGGGACCCCACCAAACCCCACCCAATATCATCTTCACGGATGCCTGAAATTCCACCATTCATGATTCATTCCTTCAAGTTGAGCTATTGCCCCCAGGAATTTCTTTTAATATCTAAAATCCCTCTGGGGTGGGTTACTAACACCTTAGTGAGCTAAAAGCTGCCCTGCAAGATGATCACCTTCTTTCTATAGATAAAGAAACTCTGATCCAGGAGGAAAAGTGACTTGCCCAGGGGCACACACCCAGTCAGCAGCAAAGCCAGGACCAGAAGCTGACACTACTCCCTCATCCCGATGGGAGGGAGGGAACCGCGATGCTCCTGTGTGTCTCCTACTAATTTACAGCCTGCAAAGAGCTTCCCCACCAGAACTCACCTGATTCAGGACATGCCTACAAGCAGGCCATCCTCCTCTCTGACGTGCTCGTGAGTTGCTCTGGGCTGCCATGACCAGGCCCCCTTCTTCCCATAACAGGGCCTGGTTTATTATTTAGGAAACAAGCTCAAAGGTACTGTCCATTGGTCCCTGCTGCTGGATCCCTGGAGTGGCCTTGGTTTCTGGCCTTTCTAAGGCCTTTCCAAGCTCCTCCCCCATTCTATGGGCAGTCCCAGATCCTTCCAGGGCATTCCTTTTGTTATTGTTTAAGTAAGCCACAGTTACTTTCTGTTGCTTGCTTCTACAGAGCTCTAATTGACATACCCACATTACAGATGAGAAGCGTGAGGTATGGAGAGGAAATGTGAACAAGAGGTAGAGCCAGGACTGCAACCCAGGTCTCCTGCCTCCCAGCCCAGGTGTCCTGCCTCCCACCATACTGCTGCCTCTGAGCAGCTGGGTCCTGAGGAAAGGGGAAGGTAGAGAGGCGTGCAAGTGACTGGGACCAAACACAGACAGCACCATGGTCACTGGAGAGGTTTGGGAGTCAGACCAGCCTAAGCATAAATCCTGGATCTGTCACTTACTAGTTATGAAGTCTTGAACAAATCATTTAATCTCCTCAGAACCTACCTTCCCTTGCTGCAATATATGGAGAAAAGAATCTTTTCAAAATACAGACCTGCAGGTGAGTAAAACACTGGGTGGATTTTAGCCTTCACACACCTCCTTTGGCTGGGTCCTCCTGTGCAGTGAATAACCTGGGCAACTGTACACAACATCCCACAGGGAGATAATACTGACCTTATATGGTTGTTATCAGGACTAAATGAGACAATGTATGTTAAGTCTTTGGCACTATGCCCAACACTTAGTAAGCGCTCAATAAATAGTAACTAAGTATTGTGACATCGTGATCACAGGCTCTGCCTGGAAGTTCTCTGGAAGTCTGTGGGGAAACGGCAAGTCCTAGGCTCCTCCCTTCCTCACCACCCACCCTCAAACCTCATAAACTTTCCTCGATGGCCTCGGTGCCCCACAGGTTTGCCTGAGCTTCTGGGGAACTGGGTTCTGGAATTTTCTAGTGCACCATGCCTTACAGTTTGGTGAAGGTCCCAGATCTGCCAGGGTCCAACTGGCAAGTCCATCCTGCTCCAAGTTTCTGAAGGTTTCAGCAGTGTGCTCTGCCCGCCAGCCTCCTCCCTCAGCCCTGAGGCAGGTGGAAATCAGACGGCAGCATATCCTCAGGACCCAGCTGTAGCAGGCCCAGCAGACCACCTAGCAGCCCACGTCTCACGCCTGGAGCTGCCTCACACCTCCTCCCTCCTCTCTGGGCAGGCCCAAGCAGCCAGAGACAGGAATGGCTGGACCCAGGGCCTCAGGGAGAGCCACGTGTGCCAGCCCAGCGCCTGCCAGCTCCCAGGCCGATCTCACAATGGCCCCTTTCACCAGGGAGAGGAGCTGGCCTGCCTGGAGCCCGAGGGGTGATGTCCCAGGCCCCCGAGGCATGGAGTAGGAGGTCAGAGACTAAAGAAGGGGTGGCTAAGGCTGGGAGAGGGGAAAGAGCTCAGCCTCTGCCACCACCACCGCCTGATGTTGAGGTGACCACTCTGCAACCAGGGCCACAGAGATCAGGTTCCCTAGGGCCCGGGGGTGGGGGGACCGGTAAGTGTGGGAGCAGATGGAGGGAAAGAGTTAGTCATGGGTTTCGGGGGAAAGGGAGGCTGGGCCCTCAGCCCACGCTCTGGCTGGCATCTGCAGGCCCATAGCAAAAGGGTGACGTGGTCTTGGTCCTTGAAACAGCCCTTCCAGTAACAACTGGCATCCCAGCCAGGCATCTTTTGCATCTCCCCCTCCTTCTGCCCCAGGCCTCCAGGATCTCTCAAAGGGACTGCATCTTCCTACAAATATCTGTGTCCCTATTAGTTCCCTATTCTCTACTCCTGGCATCCAAATCTAATCTGAGCTGCTCAGTTCCCAAGTTAAAGCCCTCACTGTCTCCCCACTGCCCAAAGGACCATGACCTTAAGGTCCAGACTGTCATCTTTGTCCACTCAGCATCCATTCCTTTTCCTTATTATCTCTAAATCTCTTTATTCTTGGGAAGCCATCCCTCCCTCACAGTCAGTCCATGTGGTTTGGGTGGGGCTCATGCCTAGGGAAAGACATGTAACCTCAACCTGACCATTCAGAGTAATTCACCCCACCCCATACAGTGATTGGTTCAGGCACAGTCATTTGACCCAAACCAGTCCAGGGAGATTCAGTCCCAGAAGCTGTGTTTAAACATTTGGGGAAATTAATCTTTCCTTCCACTGGGCTTGGAATTGGGAGGATGTCAGTCTCAAGCTGCCTCCATTTGGAAAAGGACTGCTTCAGAGTGAAGTCAAAAGAGGGAGAAGCAGAAAGATGGAGACTAAGTCTTTGTGGTATAATTTGAACCCCCTAGATCCAGCTCTACCTGAAGCAGATAAAATGAATTTTTTGTCAGGGTGTCAAATTTCCTTTTCATTTAAGCCTCTTGGGATTGTGCGTTCTGTGTCTTACAACCCAGAGATCTAACCAATCCAGGGGCCCTCCCTCGTACCCTGTGACTCCTGCTGGGCTTTCTGTCTGAGGTGAACTCACTCTTCCCCTTTTGTACTTGCTCAGCTCTTGAAGGTCCAGTTCAAATGCCAGTTACTCGGCTGGATCTTGGTGATTTGTCTGTACTTGCATCTCCTCTATTAGATTGTTGAGCTTCTTGAGGGCAAGAACTGTGATTTCTCTTTCTTTTCTCAGGGCCCAGTACCTGGCCTGGCACATAGTAGGTGCTCAGAAAATGCTTGCAGAATGATCTGAGTTGCCATCAGACAGGCAGGCCCTGGCTGGGTATTGGCACAGTGGGGATGGGGCCCTAACTCTGCCACTACTATTAGGCAGCCATTGGCCCAGTCCCACCTCTGTGCTAATGCTGCCATGTGCGATGAGAGGGCTGCTTTGAAGCTGAACAGACTTGAGTTCAAGTCCTGGCTCTTCCCCTTGGCACTCATGTAAGACAGGGCAAGTCACAGAACTTCTTTGAGCCTCAGTTCCCTTAAAATGGCAAACACACAGTGCTTATTACGTGCTGGGCATTGTTCTAAGTGCTTCACATGTCCTAGCACCTCTGGTTCTTTTGTCCACCCTGTGAGGTGTCGGTACTACTATTAGTGATGGGAAACAGAGGCCCAGGGTGGGTCAGTGTTGCCTAAACCACCATGACTAGGAAGTGGCAGAGCTGGGGTTGGGACTCACACAGCCTGTCTCCAGAGGGGCTGTCCTGCCCCTCGGAAAATCGGGACAATACTAGAACCTTCTTCCTAAGAGTGTTGTGAAGTTCAACCTTCACATAATATGTGTGGAGGATCCAGCAGAGCTGAGCACTGCTGTGACCACGGTGTGTTCTGAGCCTGGTAGAGTCCAGTCTTCCCAGAGAATCCTGGACCTCAGGGTCAGGCTGGAGGGAGGGGAGTGTGGCTGTGGCTGGTCTAGGACAGCGTCCACTTGGCTCTGGCTGTATTTTAGGGCTCTCTCTGCTTGGCAGAAGGACTCTGCTCATAATGCTCATTTGTCCAGACTGTGGTTCAATGGCTTCTGCATTCTCCGCACGCATTCCTCCAGGCCCAGAAGGGATGGAGGGGGACAGCACGGGCTCCAGCCAGGCCAGAGAAAGCTGCTGGGAATTCAGAGGACTGGGGTGGCCAGATGGCCTAGTTTCTAGAAACCCCAGCTCTGCCACTCCCTAGATGTGAGAACTTAGGCATATCACATAATCTCCTCGGGCCTCAGTTTCTTCATCTGTGAAAAGGGAACAGTAATGTTACCTACTTGATCTGGTGGTGTGAGGATGAAAGAAGATGATGTGTTTTACAGGATGTGTTGTGGGTACTCAGTAAAAGACTGTTGATTATTGGTCTCATTCTGCTGTTTGCTTGGCCAGGCTGTCTGGGACACAGTCTTGGCTCTCCCATTTCCTAGCAGTGTAACCTTGAGCAAGTTACTCAACCTCTCTGTGCTCAGATCCTCACTTGTGAATTGGGGACAATGGCAAAACCATAATAAAACAACTATGTGTCTGGCGTGTCTGACACATTAAAGATGTGCCACAAGTTTCAGCGCTTGTTGGTGTTATTCTCCAGCTGTAAGACCTTGGGCAACGACCTGCCCCTCCCCAAGCCTCAGTTTCCCCATCTATTCGGTGAAGTTGAGACTTGACTATCCGAGCGATTTACCGATAGGTTCCTGGGCACCGACCCACCCTACTGAATCAGTCCCTCTGGGGGTGAGGCCAGATGTCCTTTCTTCCAGGGAGCAGCTGTGTGCTTCTTGTTCTTGCTCTGCTCACTGCTGTGTCCCCGGCACCTGCCTGGACCTGTCACTCGGCAGGCCCTCACTAAATGTTTACTGAATTTATGTTTTTCAGGAAACAAACACTGACTTGGTGCTTTTTGCATGCCAGGCGCGCTTCCGGGGTCTTTCTTTTCAGATACATGTGTTCACTCTTTGCAGTCTTGGAGGCAGTGTTTTCTACAGATGAGGTGTTTGACGCGAGAGTTGGAGTGATGTGCCTGGGATTCATACCCAGGCCCTCTGGCCCAGGTTTGGCTTCTGACCTTCTCTGACCCCTCTGTCCCCTGTCCCCTCTGTTCAGGAGCTGAAGTGCATGGTGTCCATTAGGCGTCCCCTGGGATAGGCTTCCCCCATCCTTAGGGTGAGAGGCGGGGGCTGGCCGTGGGGTGTGGGGAACTGAGCAATGGTCTCAGGCTCTGGGGGACAGCTTGCCAACACCTGCCACTCTGCCAAGTCCAGAAACGGCCCTGTGCAGCCCGCATCTGGCTGTTCTTCCGAGCTCAAGGAGAGAACAGGAAAGGCTGAGAGGCCTGGCTTCAGTGCTGACTCACTGGGAGGTGGGGCGAGCAGCCAACAGGGAAGGGCAAGGAGGGCATTAAATTCATCCTTGCTTTCTCGGACCCTCACTGGAATGAGGCTGGGCCCTGGAGTCGAAGGCCTGCATCCCTTCAACCCAGAGCCTCAAGATGCCCCCAGACTACTGGGGGAGGAAACATGTGTTCGATTAAAACCTGCCTACGGCACTTCTCCAGGTAGATGAGAGTCTTTGCACGGCCAAAAACGGTAATGGCCACCTTGGGCATGAAAGGCACCGCCCTGTCACTGGCCACAGCCTGTAGGCCTGGAGAGTGGAGGGAGGCCTTGGGTCGGGAGATAAGGGGAGACTTGAGACTTGAAAAGAGAAAGAGGGGATGAGAGCAGGGAAGTGCAGCTGGAAGAAAGAAGCAAAAGAAGTCTAGAGTCTGGAAGTTCCTGGGTGGAAACGTTTGCTGAACTTTTAAGAAGAAGGATATTATTTAATATTCAAACTTCATTTGCTTTGTGGTGGCTCCATTCACTGTCACCACCAAACTTCCCTGACCACCTGCCACATCCCAAACTTGCGGCAGTTGTAAATTGTGAGGGTGGGAAGGATGGGGTGGTGTTCCAGGAGTGGGACTGGGGGTGTGGAAAGCACACACGGGACACTAAAGGTGTCTGGAGACTGAGCAGTCAGTAGACAGGGCCCCATAAGGCTGGTGAGACAGGCTGCAAGTAACCTGCACATCTGGGCTTCTCACCAGGCCAGTACCGGGGCTTCGAGCCATGTGGTTAAGACTGCAGACTTCGGGGCTAGATTATGCAGGTTTGACACACTTACCTGCATGTGCAGCCTTAGGGCCTGTCCCAGACTCTCTGAGCCTTGATTTTGTCTATAAAGTGAGAATAATAACATAAAGACTAATTTTTTTCAGCACCTACTATGTGCTAGGCACTGATATATGTATATCTTATGTGGACTATCCTACTTAAATCCTTACTGCAATCCTATGAAATAGGTTACATTTTCAGATGAGAAAAATGAGGCAAAAGAAGGTTAAGCAGATGATTAAGTTTATACAATAAGTAGCAGAGATTTGAAAACCCAGGTCTCACTCCAGAAAATGCACTATTAACTATGACACAGATCACATCTACCTATTAAGGTAGTTGTGAGTGTTTAATGGATTTATGCACGTGAAGCTCTCAGAACAGAGCCTGGCACAAAGTAAGTGCTCAGTAAATTAAATGTGAGCTCTTGTGTTATGATCAGTGAAAATGCGAACACCTGACTCAATTGGCTTAAACATTAAGGGAATTTATTATTTCACCAACAGAAACTCCCTGGGCTTTCATGGCCTCAGGACTGATTGATTCAGTGGTTCAGTGATGACATAAGGAGCTAGAAGCTTTCTGTCTCCTGCTCTGCACACTGGCTTCAATCCAAGGGTAGCTACACTCTTGGTGTCAAGGTGGCTGCCAGCAACACCTGGGGCATCACGCATCCTCACTCCTCCCCAGCAAAGAGGCAGTGTCCCAAAACCAGACAGTTAAAGCCTTCCTTTCAGTCTGATTGGGCACGCTGTGTCATGTGGTCATCCCTGGACCAATAACAGTACCAAGACAATGCCAGGAGCTGATTGGATTGGCCTCTGGCTCCACCTCTTGAAACTGAAATTGGGGCAAGGTTTCCCAGAATAGGGGGACTGGCTAGGAGAGAACTCTGTTGGGAAGGCATAAGGGGCTTGTGGATGCAACTTTGAAGGACCAGTGACTCTTGTTAGCTGGAGGACCTGAGAGACCCCTGGGTTACACAAATAATTTCAATACAGCATGTTCATCCAGTGTCCGGTGGTGCCAGACCCAGCAGAGGGAGAGGTTTATTTGGACTGAGGGCGGAGGTGCGTTTCTGGGAGGATCCCTGGAGGCTTTGCCTCTGAATCCTGAAATATGGGAAAAATTTCCTCAGTTGGGAAAGCCTAGGAAGAGGGTCAGAGGGGACAGCAGTGAGGGAAGATCTGTGGGCCTTGGGGAAGCTGGGGCTTGTGGGCAGAGTAGCCTGCGGGCAGGATGAGGGAATGTGAGACAGGGCCCTCAGAGCACAGAACTCGCTCCTCCCCACCTCACCTCCAGGCAGAGAGGACCAGAATAACAGCTAACATTGCTGAGAGCTTACTGTGTCTCCATACTTCCTGGGCATTTAATCCTCATGACAGCTCTATGGGGAAGTATTGTTGCTACCCTATTCTACAGATGGGGAAAGTGAGACACTGAGCCATTAAGTAATTTGCCTAAGGTCACACAGCTGGCAAGGGCTGACCTGGGCTACAAATCCAGGCAGTCTGACCCCAGAGCCTGTGCTTTCAACCTGCCCTGTAGCTCCCTCACCGGGTCCCCATCCCAGCAGGGGGAGAGCAGCAGCTGGGTAGGGGGTGGGGGAGGTTCCATCAGGCCAGTATGTCATTCCATTAGTCACTGCATCTGGTGGCGGCCGCAGCAGGGGGACCTGCATCTGGCAGACAAAGGCTTGGGAAGCTGAGTTTAATCTCTGGTGGGCAAGGAGTTGGCCCTCTCCTGAGACCTGAGAGAAGGTGGGGGAACGGATATGAAAGGGAACCTGGAGGTGGGAGATATTCCTTCCTAGGACCTGAGTTCTGCACGTTTCCATTCTCTCTTTTGAAATAGGAATAATTTTCGTTATTTCAAATATCATGCCATTAGGAGGAGGCAGATGGAACCTGGCAAAGAATACAAAGCAGCTTTTTACTATGTCATTCAGAGGTTATTTGTTTTTCTTATATCCTGGGTTGGAAATGTTAGCAGTGATTGCCTTTGCAGCTTAGTGCTTTGTTCTGTTTTTTTATGCTTTTTCCCCCCTCCCAATCTTCAATACAACGAACATATTTTACTTTTTAATGGACTCCCCCCACCCACTGCCCCCAAAGAACATTAAAATTCATTATTAAAATTCCTCAATGGAGTGTATCTACATAAGTCTATGCACATGTGCATAGACTGTCTTTGGAAGGCAACCCAGGAAAATGCTGTATGAAGCCTGGGGGAGGGGAGATGAGAGACTGAGGAAGGAGGGCTTGCCTTCATGCTGCAGGCTCCCTGGGACTGCTTGAATTATGATTTATTTATCTTACCATATGCTTGCATAACCTCTCAACAAAGTTTTGTGGTTTTTTTTTTTTTTTCAAGTCAAGAAGAACCAGATCCAAGTCCCAAATTCCCACTGGGTCCCATGGTTGCCATTCTTGGGATCCATCTCTGGGACCCCCCCTCCCCTTCACTGTTATGGCTTTTCAAGAGACATCCCTTTTGGAGAGACCTTGGGTCCGACTGGAAGGCAGACTTGCCTTGTCTCCCAGCCAAATGGCTGATTCCACAGAAGTGGGTGCCAGGCAGCTCAGGAAGCAGAACTGGGAAGATGCCCCACTGCCTGCCCCACTTTGTATTCCTTCTCTACAAAGTGTTTGCATTAATGAGGTTTCTTCCCCTTCTCAACCTGGAGGGCTCCTCACTGCACCTCCACACCTGAGAGAAAGGCCACATTTCCTAGGGTGGTACAAGGCCCCCCTCAACAGGCCCTGTCCTTCTGTTCAGCTTCATCCTCTCTGCTCTCCGATATCGGGCTGATGGCCAGGTGCCAAAAGGGCCTATCTTCTCTCACCTCAGGCCCAGGCACAAGCTCTTCCCTTCACCTGAGCGGTCCATCTGTCCAGCTAATATCTACTGAACATGCAAACTCATCTTAGGTGGGACCTCCTCCAGGAAGCCCTCCTTGATCCATCCTGTCAGGGGCCCTCTCTGGGCTTCCATAACACACTGGGATTCCCTAGTGCAGAATTCTAGCTATGCCACTTTTACACTGACTGGGTAGTTCTGAGCTAAGTACTTAATCTCTCTGACCCTCAGTTTCTTCATTTGTGAAACAGTGCTGAGCTCAGAGTTGTTGTAAAGATTATATGACTTAATGCAGATAAAATGCTGAAAATAGTGCCTGGTACATTGTGAACACTGGCTAACTCTTGGTTCTTATCACATGATATTTGGGATAGCCTGCTTATCTGTCTCCCCCACTAGACTGTAAGATGCTGCTTGAACACTGTGGCTGGGTGATGTCCTGATGTTCACTCAGGGCCTGGGACATATTAAAACATTCTCAAAAAATTCTTGTTAGATAAATGAAATAATCCATGCAGATCAATAAACAATTCTTGAGTATCTGCAAAGCTGTACAGTATCTAACACTTCTTATCAGACATTGGGCTACTAAAAACTTTCTATGCAATATTCACTTAATCCTTGTCACTAGAGTTTGAGTTAGGTTTCTGTAGTGTACCCACTTCATAGATGGGTAAACTTTCTGTCCCCTTAACCTATTTCATTTTTTTCATCGTAGCACATCACCACCTGACATATTATGCATTTATTTGTCAGTTTGTGAGAGAGTCTGCCTCCCCACTGGAATGGAAGTTCTATGAGAACAGAGACTCTATTTTGTGGTGTTCACAGGGACTGGAACAGTGTCTGGCACAGAGCAGCTGCTCAGTTTATATTGGTGTTAAATGCTGTTGCCTCTGGAAAAAACTTCCTTGACTGTCCTCCACCCTATCCTGAGAGATGCCCCTACTCTGTGCTTTCATAGCAGATAGAAATTATGTCTGCTTCCCCTAACCCAGTAGTTATCAGGCTTCTCTGATATTGCTTCTCAAATTCATGCTTTTCTTGGCCAACTGTCAAACTCTGGGAGGGCAGGACCTGTGGTTTATAATAATACTAACAATGAACATTTATTGAGTGTTTAGCACTGGCCGACTCTTTACATGAGGTACCTATCCCATTCAGTAGTTTCAAGGAGCCTATGAGGTCGCATGTTGTCCCCATTTGACAGAGGAGGAAAACTGAGGCTCATGGAGGCAAAAAGGCTTGCTGCAGGTGAAGTGACCAGCAAGTCACTTGCCAGCAGTGTCAGGTCTAGGCAGTCTGAATTGAGCGTTGGGATCCTTAACCACTACACACATTGCCTCTTCAGAAAAGACAGCAGTCATTTATGTCACAAATTCAGTGGGGAGCACTTGACAATATCTTCTGAGTGCCTCTGACAGGCAGGAAATTAAAAAGGTGGTTCCTGGTTCCGGTTCTGCTGATTCCTGGCCCATTCCAGACAATGGGGGGTGGGGTGCTGGACCAGACTGAAGAGGGAGGAATCATGCGAGGCTTTTCGGAAAGGGCATAACAGCCTGTCTTCCTCCTCACTCTCCAATGAGGGTCCCAGAGGCTCAGAATCCCTGGAAAGGCCAGGGGGTGAGCCAGTGCCGCCCTGTTTCCTGGCTGGCCCAGCCCTTACAGCCAGGCTTGGGGGTGGCCCCAGTGATAATGAGGGTGTAGCTCAATGGTAGAGTGTATGCCTAGCATGCACGAAGTCCTGGGTTCAATCCCTAGCAGTCTACTCAAAAATAAATTAATAAATAAATAAAAATAAGAGGGCTCAAGTGTCTTCCTGGCCATTGCCAAAAGGGAAATGAACCAACCCACAAAAAAGTCCTTCAAAAGAGAGAAGTCATAGAATGAGTTTTGCCACTTCAGTCACTCTAAGAGGAAGGAGAAGAAAAGTCCCTGGATGTCAGAGATTCAGCTTTTCCTCCCTCTGGAACCCCATGATGTTTTAAAAAATAATTTCAAATTAACAGAGAAGCTGCAAGGATAATACAAAAGCTATTAAATATTTTTCACCTAGAATCACAATTTTTTTTTTGTATTTTGCCAAGTTTATTTTCTCTCTCCATAGATAGATAGATGGATAGATAGATAGATAGATAGAGATATGGATATACACATATAATTCTAGGATACATATTATGATTTCTGAACCATTTGAGAATGGATTGAAGATATCACACTCCTTAAGTGTACCCCTTAACACTTCAGTATTTCCAAAGAACCAAGGATATTCCCTTACATAACCACAATTATGAAATGAAATTTCAGGAAATTTAACATCGATATGATACTTTATTTATTTTTATTATTTTTTATTTTTTTTATTGAAGTACAGTCAATTACAGTGTGTCAATTTCTGGCGTACAGCACAATATCCCAGCCATGCATATACATACATATATTCAGTCTGATATGATACTTTAATTACTGATCATATTGCAAGTCTGTCAATTGACATGGTAACGGTCTTCATAGTCTTCTTTTTCCTCTAGTACAAGCTCCAGGCCGAGGTCCTGTGCCGTATTTGGCTGTCCTATCTTTTTACTCTCCTCTAATCTGAAACAGCACCCTGCCTTTCTTTGCCTTCGTGGCAATGAAATTTTGAAGAATACAGAGCACTTATTTTATATTCTGGTGCTCGATCTAGGTGTGTCTGATGGCTCCTCCTGACTGAATTGGAGTTATGCATTCTCAGCTGGAATATTATGAGTGACACTGTGTGCTTCTCAGGGTATCACTGCCAGAAGCCCCTGACGTCTATCTGCCTGGATGTTCATTTTGATCACCCTGTTAAGAGGTGGTCTGGTTTCTCCACTATGTAAGTCACAATTTTCCCACTGGCCAGGAAAAAGCAATCTGTTGGGGCACATTAAGGGTCATGTAAATATCCTGTTCCTGCTGATCTTGTAGTGTTTATTTCTGATCAGCAGGAAGAGGTGCCCAGTCCCCTTTCACCTTCTTTATCTCTGCCATCCTCCCCCGTGGAACTGGGCTGCGGCCTCTCTTACCACACTATATCAGGACCATGTGGGGCTTGGACATGCTTACCTGACTTGGAAGCCCCGCTGGCTGAATCCAGGGACTCTAGTCCCTGCCTTGGCAGAGTGGCTCCAACAGTGGAAGGGTTTGGGCAGGTACAAGGGAAGAAAGGACTCCTTTTAGAGACTTACCTGAAAACCAGGTAATGAGGCAAACCAGATGAGAAAAGAAAATAAGTGTTGAGCTCAACCTTCAGGACCTTGGCCATGTCTGGGGTCAGCTCAGGAAAGGCTGTTGTCCTTCTGTTAGGGACTGTCTCCTGTGTGTCCACAGTGTCCACACAAAGATTGGCAGTCCTGGTCAAAATACAGACATCGCAATAGGAAGGATAGCTCTATTTGACATTAGCAACTGTTTTATATGGGAAACCAACCAACCAACTCACCACGCCTATGCCTCCAAGTATCACCAAGCCACCAACGAGCGAGGGAGGGAGGTGGACGGTGGGACATGGGATGTGGCTGGTGAAACACGGAGCTGTGCTCTTCCCTTTTCCTGCCTGTGGATCTCCTCTGGCAGCTGAAACTCGGCACAGCTCAGAGCTGGGGACTTGTTTATTCTTTTGAAGCATGAAGGACACTTCTCAGCTTTGAAAAAATACAGTTGCCTGCTTGAATTTCAAATAGTTTAACGCCCCCTCTTCTACCTAGCTGTGATCTAAAGAACTGATTGTTCAGGCTTCAGAGTACCAAATAAATGAACTGTGAATGCCCAAGGATGGAGAAGAAATGTTCTATTCAAATCAAACTTTATGGCTGGAAAGGATTGTCAGCTTTTGGTCTGATGTCTGAGGGAAGCAGCCGGGAGGTGGATGGCCCACCCCTGGCATTCTCCTGGGGCAACAGCTGGCTGTCCCTGCACCTTTAGGGAGTAGGAAACAGGCATTTCCTCTGAGTCAGGGCCACCAGCTCTGATGGTGAGAGCTCATTCTCTAGGTTGAAGTCATATCCATCGTCTTAGGTCAAGGGGCAAAGGGCAGAGCAGGCATCTAGGGGAAGACTGCTGAACACAGGGCACGGCCCACAGGGCGACGGGAGAGGGCAGTGACATACAGTGCACTGTCTGGAATCAGAATAGACTTGGGTTCAAATCCCAGCTCTGCCTCTTACTTATCGGCTATTTGAGTTGGGCAAGTGATTGAATTTCTCTAAGCCTCAGTTTCCTTCTCTGCAAAATGGCATGCAATAATACTTGACTTGGATGTAGGTATTGACTAAGACTGCATGCAGTGTGTTCAGTCAGGCACATAATAAGTGCTCAATGCACTTCTAATAATAGTGATGATGGTGGTCATTATTATTATTATTTCTGAGCCTCTAGGCTGTTAAATCAGGCTTGGCTAGGAAGTTGGAGCTGGAGTGGAGCTAGGAGTGGGGATGTGGGCCAAGGGAGTGGTGAGTGGCACTGAACTGGGGCCACCATGCACAGAATGCCATCATCCTGGTGGCTAACTCCACTTGTTCCTACCCCTATCAGCAGCTCCATTCTCAGCAACCTTCAACATCATTTTAAGTGACTGTGTATTATTCCATTATACAGATGAACTATGTTTTATTTGAATAATTTTTAACAGATGCAGAATATTCCAGTGATTGGGTGGATCATATTTTATAGGGAAGCAAAGTGCTGTATTAGAATTAGAACTGGCTTTGAAGATAGAGACCTTCGATTGTTTAGTCAACATTTTTTGAGCATCAGCTTTGGGCCAGGCCCTGTGCCCTGTGCTGGTCATATAAAGGTAAAGAAGATAGACATGGACCTGCCCTCACAATGCTTATGATCTAGAGAGGGTGGCAAGCATACAACTGGACCTAAGTTTAAACCCTGGCTGTGTGACCTTAAGTCACGTATCTTCCCTGAGCCTTAGTTCCCTTCAATATGGAAGCTCAATGTACAATGTTACAAGCACAGTATTTGGCCAATGAACATTAGTTCTTTCTTTTAATGATTAGTGGTTTTATATACATATATAAGCATATATTATAAAATATATTTTCTGTATATTAATATAATATTATTATTATTAATATATAAAATTCTCTTGCCTTTATAGGTAGTATAGCATGGATATCATCTTTTTCTTTTGGGGATAGGTTATTTATCATCATGGGATGATTTTTGTTATTCAGCTTAAAAAAGTTTTTCTAAGCCCTCTGCTACTCTTCAGTGTGCATTAGGCAAAGAAGTGAACAAGAGCCACTGAATTGGCAGGAGGTCTCAGCAAACAAGTCACCAAACTGCCAGACCTTTTGTTTCTTATCTATTTAGTGTTCCTCAGCACACCTGGGAAATTCTTGCCTCCGTGCCTTTGCACTGGCTGTTCTCCCAGCCTAGAGGACTGTTTGTCCAGATACAGCCCTCACTGCCTTCAGATATTTACTTAAATGTCATCTTATCAAAGAGGTCATTCCTACTGCCTACCCACAACATCTCTCTCCATCCCTTCCTTCTGCTTTATTCTTCTTCATAACTCTTCTTACCTCCTGACATAGGCATATTGGCCTGGATATTGGTTAATTATCTGTCTTCCGAGATAGAATGTAATCTTGGTGAAAGCCAAGAAGTCTGTCCTGGGCCTGGAAGAGTGCCTGGCACACAGGAGGCCCTCAATAAACATTTGTGGCATGAGTAAATAAAGAGACCGAATGAGACTACTCACAATACTCACATTATATGCTAGTGTCTGGACACAGTGAAAAGCTGTTCATGGAAGGAAGAATAGGAATAATTGGAAACATAACTGGGTACCTTACTTGGGTGGTAGGCCATTGAGGATCTGGGCTAGGTGTACGTGAGTGGGGACTGGGGTGGGGGAGGCATTCTTTCCCCTCGGCCAAGCTGCGGCAAGAGGCTAATGGCCACCACAGGGATCCATCCAATCCAATTAAGGCTCTGGCTCCAAGTCAACTCGGGTTCCCTTCCTGGCTGCAGCAGCTTCCAAGTGACAAAATGAAACCTGTAACTTTCCCAAGATGAGACAGTCTCCAAGCGAGCAGGGCAGAAGGGGGCTGAGGGTAGGGTTTCTGCTCCCAGGGGAGCAGATCTGCTTTTCACCCAAATGGTTTCACTACTCTGTGTGTGAGTGTGTGTGTGTGTGTGTGTGTGTGTGTGTGGTCATGCACATGCACCAGGCACAGAGGCCGGTCACCGTCCTCAAGCAGCTGGATGCGGTGGGAAGGAGGCAGATGCAAAGCGAGGAGACATGGGTTCTTAGTTCTGCTCCCACCCAGCTGTATGATGGGGCAGAAAACCAAGAAGGTGGGGAGGGTGAGCCCTGCCCCCGGTCACATAGCTCCCTACTGCAGAACTGGACAGGTGACTGTCCACAAGTTTAGGCTTAATTGCACTCAGAATGCTCTTTCAACTGTTTTTTTCCCTCTTTTTAAGCCAAGTTTTGGATGGGTAATACATACACAAAGGAAAAAAATTTTTTACTTATGAAAAAGACAGTATCTAGTAAACAAATGTATACCTCTGTCCTCAGTGACCCAGTTTTCCTCTCTGGAGGTAAACACTTGTGTCCAATTTTTTGTGTATCCTTCCAGAGAAAAATGCATCTGTGACATATAGTTATGAAAAGATGATTACAGATATGTGCATGTGACATACAGGCATACAAAGATGATAGTCAAGGATCACACTACATTTTAAGTTAATATAGGAATACCTAATATCACGATGATTTTAAATCTCTCTATTCAAGATATGTTTCTCCATTTATCCAAGCATTTTCAAAGTTTTTTTGTGAATATGTATATTGTCTCACATACATGTTTCTCAAAAGCATTGATACTTTTTTCAAATGGAATTTCACATATTATTGAAATATTTTCCTATTTCCCAGATATTTTTATATTTCGGGATGCTTTTAATAAATGAGACATTTTCTTCGATTACAGTTTCAGCTGGTGGGGCTTTGAATATACAAAGGCACTGCTTTCTAAAAAAAAAAAATTAACTTTTTATCATCACTTTCATTAGATCGCTTATTGTTGGTAACTGTTTTCTGGTTATTTTTCTTGGGAACTAATGCTGAAGACAATCAGCCCAGGAGATCCTGTACTCATGCATGCTGAGTTAATAAACTTTTTTTGATGTGAATGATGACCTCTCACATCTGTGTAAACTTCCCCTTTTCTCTCTGACTCAACATAAGCCTCTGTTATAGACATTATTCCCATATTTGACAGAAGAAACTGAGGTTTGGTAAGGTGAAATGATTTGTCTAAGCTAGTGAGTGGCAGAGTTGGAATGTGAACTAAACCAAGGCCTGTTATGCAAAAGCTTTTAATCTTACAATGACGGTGAAACAAAGAGAAAAGGAGTTGGAGAGGGGTTTGTGCAGAAGCTGACAATTTTTGGATGCCTATACGGTGCCCAAAATTTACATACCATCTTTTTTTAATGCTCATAAGAACTCTTTGAGGCCGGCATTATGAACAGATGGCTGGCCAGAGCCTGGACAACAAGGACAAAGAGATCAGGGTTTGATTATTGGCTCTGCCACTTACCAGCTGTGTGACCCTAGGCAAACCGCTTGATTTCTCTGAGCCTCAGTTTCTCTGCTGTATCCTTGTTACAAATGGTACTTGGATTGTCCTCCTTTCAATGAAGGCCCATCTACTGGAGCTTGTGGCCATGAAGAACACCTCAGTCCTCAGACCCACTCATGGGAAGTCTTCCTAGAGCCCAGAAAAGCTGAAATGTGTCTCCAGCTCCTGTGTTTGTTAAGTGACTTTGCTTCCTCCAGGGGAGCCCATAGCTACAGCGAGGCTGGAAAGTTGGTGCTTCTGTGGACACAGCACGCAGGTTACACTTTAGCCAAAATTATGGCTAAGTCACACTTAGCAGGATTTTCTAGGACCTAATTCTTATCATGGGGCTAGATTAGATGCTCAAAGCTGCGTTGGGATTTTTCATAACTGGGTGGACTGACATCAATAAAAATGAATTAAGCACCCATTATAGGCACACTGAAAGAAACAATGATACGAAACTTAGGAGATGAGAAGCTAAAAGGCAATGTTTGGAATTTGTTTTATTTATTCTTTCACTCAATCTTATCAAGATTATTATTATCTTATGTTCCAGGCACCGAGTTAGGCATAGAAGAGCACAAATAGTAACTACATTCATATCTGATTTATTGTACTTCACTTTATTGTGCTTTGCAGATATTGAATTTTTTACTGATTGAAGGTTTTTGGCAACCCTGTGTTGAGCAAGTCTGTTGGCACCATTTCCCCAACAGCATTATTTTTATTTTAAAAAAATATACCTCATATCCATAATGTGCCAAGTACTCTGCTAAGTACTTTACATGTATTATCTCATCTAATCATTACAATTACCCTGTGAAATTAGCATTATTATCATCATCTCTGTCTTATAGATGAAGAAACTGAGGCTTAGAGACTAACTTGCTGTATTGCTTATTGTCACTTAGCTAATAAAGAACCAGTATTTGAAACCCAGGTCTTGTGCACCAATAGCATTATTTTAAAATTAAGGTATGTACATTGTTTTTTCAGGCATAATGTTATTGCACACTTAATAGACTACAGTATAGTGGAAACATAACTTTCATATGCACTGGGAAAACAAAAAATTTGTGTGACTTGCTTTATTGAGGTATTTGCTTTATTTCGGTGGTATGGAAGTGAACCCACAATATCTCCAAGGTATGCCTGTAATGTTTATTGAGCACTTAATATATGCCAGGCAGTGCACTAAATGCTTTACATTTATTTACCTGCCTAATCTCCATAACAACCCCATGAGGTAGGTATTGTAATTATCATCATTTTATAAGAGGAAATTGAGGTCTAGAGAGGATCACAGCCGGGAAATTAAACAATTTACTCAAATAAAGACGGATATGACAGGGTTCCTCGGGCTCCAAGAATCTCACGGTATACCAAGGAAGAAGACATTGTTATAAATAGCAATAACAGCTAACATTTATTAAATACTTCTTAAATGCTTTACGTGGATGATCTCATCTAATCCTTATAGTGACTTCATGAGTTAGGTTCTATTATAGTTGACTGTAGTAATGAGGAAACTTGCTTGAGTTAACAAACTTGCCCAACTGGGATTCGAAATCAGGCAGTTGGCTAGGAAGCTCAGATTGGTAACCGCAAAACCACCTGACCTCTCTGATGGGTGAGGCAGACTCCAGGCCAACGAAGCATTGACACAAGGAAGCTCCTTTGAGTAGGGGGATATTTGAGTTGGGTCTGGAAGGATGGGTAGGAGCTTACCTTTTCCCACACCCACTTAGTGTACAGTGTAGTGGAGAGACAGTTGTGGATTTGAAGCTCAGCTCCGCCACCTTCCCAGTTAAATGACTTGTGTTTATCTCCTCCATTCCCAGTTTCCTTGTTAAACGGGACATTGAAAACTATTCATCTGAAACACCACAAGAAGTAAATGTGATTGGATATAGAAACACCCAGCTAGGTGTCTGGCATGTAGCGTGGGAGCTCAATGGTTGAGATTATGGACAAATGGGTTCATGCCAACAGCTAGTCTTTGTAGAGCACCCACCACGTGCCAGGCACCATTCCAAGCATTTAACGTGGATTTACTTATCAATGATCCTATTACTTATTAACGATCATAACTATTTTTAGGTACTATTTTTAGGGCCATTTTACAGAGGAGAAAGGGTAACATAGTGAGGTTAAATAAGTTATTCTGAGCTAGTAAATGACAGTGGCAGAACTGGAACTCAGGGAGTCTGGCCCAGCGTCCACGTACAGAGAACTTCATTCTCCTGCCTAAGTTGCAGAAAGCAGGGCTGAGGCAGTCAGCCAGCAGCAGCACAGAATTATGAGTGAGAGGACAGAAGTGCATCATCAGGGGAGGCTTTCTGGAGGTGCCATTTTGTCCTTTGCAAAACTTGATTTCTTGTGAAGTGGCAATCATAAACAAACACAAAACACCTGACTTCTCAGACAGGGCGAGCAAGACCCTCCAAAGGGGATGTCATGGGTACAGGAAACCATAGCTTAAACACAGCGCATTCACCCATTCTGTGAGTTTTTACTGTGTACCATGAGCTGTTCTATGAGCTGGGAGCATTAGCCATAAACAAAATCAAGCAAAAATCTCTGTCCTCATGGAGTTTGCGTTCCAGTTTGGGGAGACAGACAATATGCAAATAAAGAAATAAAATAGATGTCAGAGGGTGGTAAGTGTAACAGAGTGAAAAAAAAAGTGGATAGAATGGGCTCCAACTGCTTGCAATGTTGAGTAAGGAAGGTATTGGGGGAGAATTCTCGGAGAAGGTGGGATTTGAGTGAAAACCTGAAGGAGGCAAGGGAATGGGAACTGCAGGAATTCTAGGGGAAGAATATTCCACAGACAGAGACGAGCAAGTGCAAAGACCCTGAGGCAAGCGTGCATTTGGCACATTCAAGGAATAGCAAGGAGGCAGGTGTGGCTAGGGTGGAGAGCAAAGGGGAGAGAAGTAAGAGATGAGGTCAGAAGAGGGTGGGGGTGGAGGAGGAAGAACATATCTCCATCAGTCTTCAAGATTTGTGTGTGTGTGTTATGAAAACAAACATGAATATAGAATGCAAAATATGCAAGCATTTCAAAGCTGGAACATGAGACTTGGATGCCATAAGCTATGGACCCTTCCTCACATAAACATCCTGCTTTTCTCTCTCTCTCTCCCTCCCTAGACTGGCTCTGCCCAACCATGGGAGCCGCATGGGGGGTGGAAACTGGGAAACGTAGATATGAGTAACTGTGATCAGGTTTCTAAGCACAGACTCTGGATCTGAGCCTTGGCGATCACCACCACCTCAAGGCTCTGTGGACGAGAATGTCTCTGGTTTCCTCTCAGTTAAGATTTGAGTCAATAAGACCTAAAACACCCTGGTCTGCTCATCCTTCCAGGCATTGGTCATGTCTAAATTCTTGTGCTGTGAGGCCAGGATAGAACTGTCAACAGTCACTCACCACAGGTAATATTCACTGATTTAAACTGAATTTGTAAACCTCTGAAAACAAGACTGCCTTGAAATAGTCTTTTGCCTCAGGGCCAGTTTGGGGCCATCTTTGAGGTTCCATTTGATCATTTTAGACTTGGATCTGTTTTAAGTTGGATCACTATTTTGTTTCCTTTTCAGGCAGCGAAAGGCTGGAAGGGAACTTTGGTTCCATTTCCCAATTCTGTGAAAAACTAACACTAGGTTTAGTTCAGAGTCCAGCCAGACACTTCAGTTTGGTTTTGGTTCAAGTCCCTACCTGGGGGACAGCCTCTTGGAGTTTACTTCTCTTCACCAAACAAGCTGGTCTTGGGAAGAGCTGAATATGATGCCATCCTAGCCTCCAGGGGTGGAAGGCACAGCACAAGGCCCAATGCAATGATAAAAGCCATCACTGAGCAGGATGAGTGGTAAGGCTAGGACCAGTAACAGCCCCACCTCCATCTCGAAAATGAAACTGAGGCTTAAGGGTTTCAGGATCTTGGAGTTTCAGGACTTACTCTGACTCCAGAGCATGTGCTCCTAGCCTCTGGGGCATGCTTTTTTTTTTTTTTTTTTTTTTTTAAAAACAGAGTCCTTCCAAGAATATTTGAGCAACTTGCTATGGCTGGGAGAGGAAGAAGCTGCTGGTTTCACTGTATTTTCATGCATACATTCAATTTGTCCGAACATTCTGTAATGTGCTATGTACTGAGGATGTGGAGAGACGAATCCATGTCTGGCCCTCTCCGGACTCAGCATTCACCTTAACCTGGGAAGTGAGGAGTAGCTGAGTCATGTACTACCAAAAGTCAGAAGAGGGAACAAGTAACTGTTGCCAGGGGGTGATATTTGCCCCAGGCATCCAACAGGGGCAAATCCAGACCACGTGCTTACCTCCTGCTTCGCGCAAAGTATCCCAGCCTCTGTCCTCAGGGGCTTAAAACCCAGCACAGATTTTCAGTTTGAGGACCACGTACAGCAAAAATGTCCTGGTGCTTGTTAAAATGTGAATTTCTCCCTACCTGACAGGAGGAGAATCAGAGAATTGGGTAAAGCATGTCTGGGTGTAGCAGGTGGTTCTGACGCACACTCAAGTTTACCAGATGAACGGGGAAAGAAATCACTCCAGGAAAGGGGAACCGCATGCACAACGGCTTGGGAATCCTTCTTAGCCCTCAGGCACAGGGGCTGCAGTTCAAGACTGCAGGCTCTTGGAGGAGAGGGATCCCGTCCGTGCTGTTTATCACTGGCTGCCTGGAGCACACTAGGCTTTCACAAATATTTGTTAATACGCTGGCTCCCAAGACAGAACTGCCGGGAAGAGTCAAAGGGAAAAACGAAGTCAGACGAGAGGGAAAAAAAGGTGTTTCTAAGGGGATGAAAACTTTCCGAAAAGGGAAAAGAGAGCTCCGTCTAACAAGAGGGAAATGGGGAGGCGACCGCTGCGGGAAAGGGCGATGAGTCCTCGGGGCTGCAGCTGGGGAGAGGGCAGGAGGCGCCTTCTTGCCTCCCCCGGCCGGCCTAAGGCTGAGGTCACCTGGCCTGGCGCCAGCGGCAGCTGGGAGGACGCGCCCGCGCTTCGGCGGGAGGCGGTGTCAGGCGCTGGCCCCCGGGGGAGTTTCCCTTCCTCCTGCCCCCACGGGAGGCGTGGCTGGGGGGTCCCGCCCATCGCCTGCTGGAGCCTGGGCTTCGTCGGGTCCCAACAAAGGCCACGCCCCGAGCCTAGGTCAAGCCACCTTAGCTGCCTCCGGGCGCCGGAGCGGTCCTTCCACCTCACCCGCCCGAGGCCACGCCCTTTCCTCTGGAGAGTCCGGAGACGCCGGGCCTTGGTCCCGCCCCAATACGAAGCCCCGCCCCTAGAGCCCCGCCCCGCGACTTGAAGCGGTTCGGGCTGCTGCCGCCTCGGAGTCGCGCGCGGGGCGTGGGGCGGTGCTGAGGAGCAGATTCTGAGGTGTCAGGCTGAGGCGAGTTAGTCTCCGGGACCGTCCTGGGAGGCGCAGCGAGGCGGGAGTCCGCAGCCAGAACAACCCCAGAGCAGGAGCAGCTGCTGCCGCTGCCGCCGTCCGCGGAGCCCCGCCGAGCTGGCCATGGCGCTGTCAATGCCGCTGAACGGGTTGAAGGAGGAGGACAAAGAGCCCATCATCGAGCTTTTCGTCAAGGTGAGCGCTCGCCGCCGTCGGGCCCCGCGGAGCCCCGGGCGCCCGTCGGGCCGCAGGGGGCGGCGTCCCTGGGCGCTCGTCAGCCCCGGCGCCCCCGCAGCGCCCCCGCGCGGCGCCCCGCACCCGGGAGGGAGGGAAGCGCAGCTCCCGCGCCCCCGGCCCATTGTCCTGGGCCCACCCGCGCCTTCCCGCCACCGAGGCCGGTCGAGGGGGTCGGGGTGGGACCAGGACCCCAGAAAGCCAGCAATGCGGGGCGAGGGCACCGCCTCTAGCCGCGCGGGCTCCGCGGACGCCATACGGTCGTCCCGCGTCTGGGTGGGACCGGCTGCCCACCCCGCCCAGGCCCCGGAGGCCACGAGCCGCCAGGACCAGGGCGGGGGTGAGTCCTGTCACCCGCCTCCCACCACCACCGCCCGGGCGCCCGAACCCCGACCCCACCGTACCCCACTCCTCCGCTCTCCGAGCCCACCCCCGGCCCGGGAGGCGAAGCCTCGAGCCAGTCTTCAGTTGATGAACAACTTCTTTGAACGGTCTCGGAAAGAGCATTTCACTCCCGGCTGTTAGGAAACTGTAACTTTAATGTTCGGTTCCATCAGATAAGTATTTATAAAAAGAGCAGAACTTCCAGGGCCTCCAGAAAAGACCGAGATTCCCACCTTGGATTTTCCTGTCTTAGATACTTTACCACCATCTGGTTTTCTTGTTTCTCAAGCGCGGAGTGTTCTGTATGATGCAACATTTTGGCTGCTCCCCTTCGTGCTGCTGCCTGTGGGAAGAGTGTGTGTGCCCTTTGTTTTGAAAGAAAAACTGACGAGGGAAAAGAATTCCTAACTTGCGTGGCTTTAAAAGGGTTGATTTTCCTTTCTGGTCTCTTCAGTTTTTATATCTTGGAACTGCCATGTTTGCTGACAAGTACTATCCCTAACCCTTATCTTTTTTATTTAAAAATTTTCATGTGAGCAAAGGAGAGAGTAGAAGTTATGAACACCTGGATCCAGCTGGCTTCCTCAAAACTTCCTTAAAATCCTTGAGATTTCCTTTCTTAGTCATTTACTTAAGCAGGCTTATTCAGAACTAGGCTCTGAATTGGAAAGAACAGAATTCCAGAACAATTTTGTTCTTTTTTTCCTGAGTTTTCAAAGAACAGAAGACATTGAAGAGTGTGTCTGAGACATGAAAATAAGAAATAAATGATCTGCAAGTGTTGGAAACAATGTTTTAGGCTTTTCTTTCAGTTATCAGTTTTAGAAACATTTTGGTTCAGGGAACTGAAACAGCAGACAGGTATAGAACCTCCAGAATATCTTCAATCTCAATTACTTCGAGTGACAGATAGAGGACTTTGAGATGCAGAGAATGTAGGAAGGAACCTGAAATAAGAGAAAGGAAGAGGCATGGAAGGTAGCATGAAGAAGGGAGAAGGGTGGGTCAGAGGTCAGTTGTTCAAATAATTTCACTGGAGCCAGGAACAGGAAGGAATTTTCATAAATTCAAAAATAGTGTATCTGCTAAAAACTTAAGAAATGTTACTTAATGGTGAAACTTTAGAAGTATCATTAAATTGAGTCAGATACGGATACCAGAGGAATGGTTTCTCTTCAGCATTGTACTGGAGGTCTAGCCAATACAATAAGATAAGAAAAAGAAATGAAGTGCATGAATTAGAGAGGAACAGATCAATGCTTAATGCCCTGCTATTAATTTAACTCTTCAGTTAGAAGGAGAGGGGTGTGGTTCATTGTTTCCCAAACTTGAGTCACTTGCATACCCCTTCTCTGTTTTCTATACATGTGTTGGATTGGTATCTTAATATATTTTTTAAATTTTAATTTCACTTTACTAGTTTTATTTATTGTTTAATTTTTTTTGTTTGTTTCTCAGGAGTGGGGGGAGGTGATTAGGTTTACTTATTTATTTTTTTAGTGGTGGTACTGGGGATTGAGCCCAGGACCTCACACATGCTAGGCACGCACTCTACCACTAAGCTATACCTTCCCCCCCTTGGATTGGTATTATTATTATTTACTAAATTCAACCCATTTAAAAAAAATAATAAACACATCACCCTAAGCAATAATAGCCGTGAAACTGTGGATGAGGTATGGTGACTATATTTCTTACGTGCATAACTATTAAAAAATGTTTGTGAACCACCTAAAGGCATCCTGTTTGCCACTAGTTGTAAGCCTTTGTCACTAGGCTTGGTGACAGAGAACCTGGTTCAAGTCACAGTTCTGTACTCACTGGCTCGTTTACCCTGGGCAAGTTCTTTTCTTTCTCTCAGACTTGTTTTCCTTCTTTGTGAAGTAAGAGATGAAATCTTTTCTGCTGCCCTGTGGTTCAGCATAGGCAAAACTTTATAGTGTTATAAATCAGGATGGCTGTTTCAAAGGGGAATAAGGGGGCCAAGTAAATTGTGGTAAAGAGTATTCCTTTTTGTTTGTTTTATGAGGGGGAGGTTGTTAGGTTTGTTTGGACGAGGTACTGGAGATTGAACCGATGACCTCGTGCATGCTAAGCATGTGCTCTACCACTTGAGCTATACCCTCCCCCCAAGTAAAGAGTATTCTTGATTTCCAAAAACTATGTGTGGGAAATGCAAATGGGGAAAAATACCCTTGTAAATATAATTATTTTGAAAGCAGTGAAGGGGCAGAGGCTGTGGTTGTCCAGTGTGGTGTATTAAATACTGTTAATTATTCTGCCAAGAGGTAACTGAATTTGTAGCAGAAAACTATTACCTACACTTAAAGGACATGAATGTAAATGTGCTACCTGTTTAGGTAGCATGAAATATAAGAGAAATAGACTAGGACCTTCCCAACGAGTGTGACTGGACTCATAGCTCATAGCTGCTTTTCCTTCCTTGCGAGTATTGTTTTTGGAGTCATCTGCCCATGAGCCCAGAGACTCCTCATCACCTGTATAGTAGCAGTTCTCCATTTTTGTTTACCTCAACATCTACTGAATAGGGCACCCTCCCAATAGTAAAAGAGGCTTACAAAGGCAGTCACCGTCAAGAGTGAGGGTGCCCTATTCCCCCACCCTGAGGGGCCTGGTAGGTGGTATATATTTTGATACACCTGCCCAACTTGGGGACCACCATTAAATAGGGTAAAGTTCAAACCTTTTAACAAGGTTATAAGGTCTCTTATCTGCTGCCTGGGTTTCTAATCCAATTTGTCCACTTACTGATTGTGTGTCCCAAGACATATTACTTAAACCTTTCTGTGCCTCATCTGCATAGATGGGATTTTACTAGGCCAACCTCATGGGATTAAGTTAGTTAATACATGTGGTGTGTAATAAGCTTAGAACAGTGTCTACTACACAGTAAGTAAATGCTAGTTGTGTGTCATTTTATATGTACGTATTTGTACGTGCATCTCCCCTACTAGATAGGCAGGAAGTTCCTTGAGGGTAAGATCTGTATATTGTTCTGAGTGTCTGGAACATAAGAGGGTACCAAATAGTTGAAATGAGATTGGTTCCTTCTTTCTGAGCATTTTAGTGTCATTATATGTGTCTGCCATGCTTTGGAACTGGGAGCTACTTATTTAGATCCTGATGGTCTTGAGTCTCAAACCTTGGTCCTTCATTTGTTCAACTTTGCCTAGCCTCCTGCCTCCAAAACTCCATGTGGTTTTATCAGTCTTTTTTTCCTCTCCATTATTTGGTACTTCTAGTCTTTTCATATATATCTATCATATTTTCCACAAATATTTCTTCTTTGGAAATCAAGATTTCTGTATTGGGTAAAAGTAAATATTAAGTGTTGAGTGACAAAATGAGAGAAGTTGAGAAGAGACTGAATTTTTGGACTTTTCTTTTGCTTGTATAAGCCTAACTCTTACTGATGATACTGCCTCCCCACCCTCCACTAGAATCTTTGGTATGATGTGATGGTATTTCTGATCTTGGTTTAGGAGGAGTTCCTTTGCTGAGTTTAGTTTTATTGGCTGGAATTTAAAGTTGTTGTGCCATTTTGAATTGGGACGCTCACTGTTGGCAGTTGTCATTAAACTGCTGGAGTTGGAATGGTATAAAAAGTTAATCTGATACAGAGTGATTTAACACATAAGAATAACTGTTTCTTTTGAGATATTTGGCAGAGTTTCTAATGTGCATGGACCCTGGAGCCAGGCTTCTTGGCTTGAATCTGGCTTCTAGTTGTGTGTCAGGCACGTTTCTTAAGTTCTCAGTACCTCAGTTTCTTTTTTTTTTTTTTTTAACATTTTTTATTGATTTATAATCATTTTACAATGTTGTGTCAAATTCCAGTGTTCAGCACAATTTTTCAGTTATTCATGGACATATACACACTCATTGTCACATTTTTTTCTCTGTGAGTTATCATAACATTTTGTGTATATTTCCCTGTGCTATACAGTGTAGTCTATTCTAAAATTTTGAAATCCCAGTCTATCCCTTCCCACCCTCCACCCCCCTGGTAACCACAAGTCTGTATTCTCTGTGAGTCTATTTCTGTCCTTTATTTACGCTTTGTTTTTGTTTGTTTGTTTGTTTTTGTTTTTGTTTTTTAGATTCCACATATGAGCGATCTCATATGGTATTTTTCTTTCTCTTTCTGGCTTACTTCACTTAGAATGGCATTCTCCAGGAGCATCCATGTTGCTGCAGAGTACCTCAGTTTCTTGAGCTCTAATATCAGGATAATAATTGTAACAATTTTATAGCATTGCTGAGGGGATTAACTGGTGATCTGTGTGTATTAATTAGGGAAGTCTAAGCTTCTGTAGTAAATAATCTGCCCCAAACAATGGTTCAAACAAGATGGAAGTTTATTTCCTTTCTCAACTAGCAATCCAGGGAGGGTGTTCTCGATGTTGGTGACTTTACTCCTTAGAGTCATTTACGGACCAAGGCTCTTTCTACCTTGTTTTTCCGTCATGCCCCAGAGTATTGTCCTCCTCTGAGTTGGCAACGCTGGTGGCTAAGAAGTCCTGGTTGCAGCAATGGGAGATGAAGAGTATGGAGGAGGATTATCTCTCTTAAGGGCCACTGCCCAGAAGTTCTACCTGTCACTTCCTTTCATATTCTGCTGGGGGGAACTTAATCATCTTGTTTCATTTAATTGCAAGGAGTGCTGGCAAATGTGATCTAGCCATATACCACCCTAAGTGAAGCATTAGGAATAGTGCTTGGCACACAGGCACCTATTTTTATTGTTGATGATAGTATATTCTTAAATGTGGACTTCATTAATAGGATTCAGGGGATCCTGTAAATCCTTCATGAAGAATTATGTTAAAAATCTATATGAGTTTTTTTCCCCCCCTGGGGATTCCTAACCCAAGGGTTAGGAACCATTGTTCTAAAAAAATAAATGGTGGCATTCTGATTGTCAAGAATAATTCTTATAAGTAAGGTATAGAAGAAAGGTTTGGGCTAGATGATCATTAAAGTCACTTCCATCTGATTTCTTGTGACTTAAAGCATTTATTGGCATGAACTAAGTGCCTGATAAAGTTAGGTACTATGGGAGATATAAGAAATTATTAAAAATTTTCTATCTTTAGGTTTAGAAACTTTACTGGAAAGAAAACAATACAAGATGGTAGGTATTTAAGGAGTCAAGTGTGGTTCACATTAAGTTTGGCCAGGAGATATGGGGAAAGATGGAAGTAAGCTTTAGCTTGATCTTGAAAAAGTGGGTGGAATAAGTAGATTGGGAATAGCCAAGAATGGGAATGTAAGTTTTGACATCATTTGTAAACTCATTATGCAGGAAACAGTAGATAGATTGATACTTTTGGAAGAAGGAGCCCAGCAATAATTCCAACCCGTAGTGACAGTGAGACAAGTTATTTAAAAGATGAGAATGAGACTTTTAAAACCTAACTTTTAGTCTTGTTTGGTCTCCCAACACTTCCTTGTTTTTTGGATTGCTGTCTATTCAATAGCTTCCCAGAGGAATTTGGGAAGGTGCAAATGGATTGTACAGATGGGCAAACTCTCAGCTGTTTTGCCAGTATAAAGTGGAAGTTCTTCGTGTTTTGTTTGAACGGCTGGCAGGCTTCAACTTTCTTCTTTCTTTTCTTTTAAACACAGACAAATGAAATACGTTTTCTACAGGAAATGATGCTGAGAACTTTGTTCTACTAATTGAACAAAAACTAACTCCAGATCAAGACATTGCTACCTTGGATGTAATTGCTTTGACATTCATCTGAGGTTTCCAAAGGGGAAAATTCAGGAGATGCAAATGAATGTAAAAATGTGAAGTTAATGAGCAATCTATTCTTGTTATGTTTTGTTTGAGCTGTTCCTGAAAACTTAACAGTGCTGCTCCTGGCAAAGACCAAGGTGATAATTTTGAATGTAAAATTCTGAGAAGAAGGGACACAAAATGAGAAAGAGACAGGAGGAGTCTAAGACAAGGGGATTGAACACATGAAAAGCCTAACAGTATGAATAATAGGAAAGAGGCAATGTGGAGGACTTGGCTGTCACTAAAAGTCACAGTTGGTTTGGAAGGATGCTTACAGAGATGCCTAGAAGCCAGTAAAGGGATGGTGAGCAAGACTTTCCCACTTCCTGTTTCATTGGTGCTGTGGAGTCTCAGTGTTCTAATGTCTCCTGAATGGAGTCCATAAAAGGGAAATTTGTTAGCCAAAATAGGAAGTGTGATTAAGACATGAGTTAAGATTTTGCTCAAGGAGGAGTGTCAGTTAGGATGCATTTGACCATTGTAGAGGTTCTTGCAGAAAATGGAAAGGGATTTTCTGAGGGAAAATAACATTAAGGTCATGATTATAAACTGTCCAAGTATGATTTAACAGAAATCTAAATTTAATTCAGGGCATCAGTTAGTGAATTCTCTTGGAAGTTTTAATCCTTTTGTCGTTTTGGAGACTTGACTATCTCTCAGTGCTCAGTACCAAGAAATGGTATAAGGAATATCAATTAGCCTTATTTGGTTTCTGTTGTTTTCCTTTATTTAAAATATAAAACCAGGAGACTGTATTAGTCTCAATTTGTGAAAGTAACAACTTAATGTGTGCCAAAGATGAACTGGGAGTATTTTATATTTTAAACATTTTGAAGAAGCAACAATATTAAAACCAAGGCCAGGTATTGACCTCAGAGCATATATTTTGTTCTATAGATTTTTTTGTTTGTTTTACTTAAAGCTGAAATACAGTGTGAGTCTAAGCAAGAAGTATAACAACCTTTTTTCTTCTTTTGGTAATAAAATTATTACTTCCAACTTTACATGTGAAATAATTCATTTTTATGAAAAGGACTAAGTTTTCATTATGATAGAATTGTAAAAATGTCAGTCATCTGTAATAATTTAAGTATTGAATTTTACCACCATGCAGCATAGCTATTTATCTGTATGTGTGAGAGAAAAAAAAACAGAATCTGAACAAACATTGGAGAATACGAAAACAAATAATTAGATGAAAGAAGAGGTAATTAAGAACTTAAAAATGTGTAAGTTCTATGCATGTTTTCCACAGCTAACAACCAGTTGCTTTATTACCTCTGTAGTTTCCTGCTCTACCAGCTGAGCTATCCAAATGTACAACCAACCAGCTGCTTTAGTGAGGAGGTGGGGATCAGGTGGTAGATTCCTAGAGTGAAAAGTTCATTAAAAGCTAAAGACAACCAAATGAGGCTGTTGTGCTTCATAGAATGAAGAAGTGGTAGCTGTGAGATGGGACTATAGAGACTAATTGAGAGAAAAAGAAGGTGGTTAGACTTAAGTGAAATTTTGGCCTCGAATATTCCTATGCTGAAGACTTAACTGAAAAATTTGCAAAGACATAAACTTATGAAGAGTGTGAAGTTTTATATTATTTGATCTTCTAGGTTACAGAATATTTTAGCTAATACAGGAATCTAAAATTTTGGCTTAAATATATTGAGGGCTTGTTGATTCTTCATTAAATCAAGTAAAAACTTTTGCTAGCCATCAATAACATAGACTTTACTTACACTTTGTAATTGTCGGCAGGACCTTTGATTGCAAATATACTTTAAAAAATGACTTAGCGTAAGTAGTATCTAACCTTAGTCTATTTTAGTTTAAATATTGGTCCTAAATTTGAAAAGTAATGTCATTTTCTTTCTGCTTCTCAGTATATTCATTTGTATGTATTATGCTTTAAAAATATTTTTTTCCCAATTATAAAAGCAACACTTGTTTACTATAGACAACTTAGAAAACTTAGAAAATCACAATAAAATAAAAATTACTTATATCCCCTCCTTGAAATGGCTGCTGTTGCTATTTTTTATATGTCCTATTCCTAGTCTTATTCATAAACTTCATGAATTATTGATGAGAGTTTATGTATAATGTTTTAATATTCTTCATGTTTGCAAAATACTTGGAAGAATGAAAAATGAAGCCCAATCTAATATGTAACATGTATTGAATTAAATGAATTGATTTAAAGAAAATTTATTTAGGTTTTATCAGAGAAACTCATATTATATCTGGATTTATCTTCCCAATGGCACTAAAAGGACATTAACCCAGTCTGATCTTTGGTGGAAGAAGGCAAGCTTTTATGTTGTGAAATCTGCCAACATACAGAATTGCTTATAGTATAGACATTGATTAAATGGTTTAAAGGTAGACCCTCCTTTTGTGCTCTTTAGGAGAAACCTGTTATGAAAAGTAAAATTATTTTTTAATATTAATTTCCCCCTTCAATATTTAGTAGATGAAGTATACCCATTTTATAGTTGAAGGATATATGATGTAATCTTTGTCTAGGAACAGTCGAGCACAGTATAATAGAAGCAAACATTGAATACTTTCCTTGCAGTAAGTACTAGAGAGATAAAGAAATAAGAACAGGTTCCCTTGTCTTAGAGGAGCTCACAGAACAGCTTAATGGACAGAGACTCAGTAAATGAGCCATGGTTGATAATGACTTTTTCCTATAATACAGTGAATTTTTGTCTCACGTGTTTTTTAAGATCTAGTTGAATTAAGACCTTAAGAAATGATTTATGTGGCAGCCTAAATGCGATAACTGACTTAAGAGTGAAGTGTTTATGTTGTATTCTAACAAATGAAAGGTAGTTAATATTACTGAATCTACCAGGCATGGTATATTATCATGAAGAAACTTCTATCCTTTCCCTCAATAATTAGTTGTGTGTTATATTCTATAATTTTGTCTAAAATAAAACTGATACTTCTTGCCATAAATCTTAAATGGAGCTTACTTTCTCTAGTTGCTTATTGAGTTAGATACAGACTCCATGATCTAGCATTCATAGTCTTTCAGTTCATGGTCCCAACTTGTGCTTTCAGTCTTAGCCTCCACTGCAGCTGCAAATATACTTCATATTCTAACTGGATTGGTCTTCAACATACTCTGTACTTCTCTGCCTCCATGGAAGATATTTGCTTGTGTTTTTTTCATTTGGAATGTCGTTGGCTTCTCTAGCCTCTCCCCCAACCTCCAATTTCTGCCTGCCAGAATAACATTTGTTTTTTCATCCAGTCATTTAACAAATATTGAGACACTGTTCTAGGGACTTGGATACATCAGATAACAGTATGGTGTTCATATTCAGTTGGGGGAGGCAAACGATAAACGTATGTCTACTAGTGACAAGTGCTATGAAGAAAAATGAAATAGGATAAGGAGTAAAGAGAATAATTGGGTGCTTTTTTTTTTCATTTTTCAGTTTTATTAGGTACAATTGTTACAGTTTGATTATACATAATTGGGTGCTATTTTTGATTTAACAGGACATTCTGTTAAATCTGTAGCCTTGCAGAAAATAACATATAGGGAGGCAAGGGCAGAAGTAGGGAGACTAAATAGGAGGCTTTTTAGTAATTCAGACAAGAAATGATGGTGGCTTGGACTAAGGTGAGAAGTAGTGTAATTCTGGTTATATTTCTAAGATAGGGATCACAGGATTTCCTGATGAATTGAATGTGGATTATGAGAGAAAGAGAAGTCAAAGATGATTCTGAGATTTTTCTTCTAAACAACTAGAATGATGAAGGTGCCATTAACTGAGGTGGGGAAGTCTGTGAAAAGGGCTTAGTTCTGATGAAAAGAGCAGGAGTTCAGTTTTTGACATTTTAAATTTGAATATTTTAAGACCTCGTGGAATCTATTGTCTAGTGAGAGAGGCTTGTGTTAAAGAAATACACAAGTATAGACAACATATAATTACATTAAGGACAAGAACAAGAGCCAGGGGGACTTGAGAAAGAATGTCAGGAAACCCAATTTAGATGCAATCTCATTAGGGGCTTCTCTGAGAAAATGACTTGTAGGATGAATAGTAATTAGGAGAAGAATGAGATGAAGGACATTCCAGGCTGGAGGAAATGGCATATGTAAAGGCTGGAAGTATTCATAAATTGAGAGCGCGGCTGGAACAGAGAGAACAAGGGTGATGTGTAGAGTGAAGAATAGATAGGCCATATCATAGAGGTCCTTGTGTGTCATGTGAGCTTTATCCTTAGTAAAAAGGCAGTTCTCAAAGGGAGTGTCATGATTTGATTTGCATTTTACGATGAGTCTGGCCATTCTGTGGAAAACCAATCGAAGAGAGGCAAGAGTGGAAATAAGAAGCACTACCTGTACGCTGTTGTGATGGAGAAAGATGATGGTGATGGCTTGGATTAAGATGGTGATGGAGAGAAGAGAATGGATTTGAGACAAATTTTGGAAGTGAGGTCCATGGGAAGATATTGAAGGATTTCTGTGACAGAGAAGCGTGAGAAATGACTTGGGTATCTTATTAGAATGACTGGTGGATACAGGTGCCTTTTACTGAGATGGAGGCGAAACAGACAATGTTCAGTTTTCAACTTGGCTGAGTTTGAGATAACTGAGATGTCAAGTGGAGACGTCTACTAGAAAGTTGGATGTATAGACTTAATGCTCAGAAAGAAATCTAGGCAGGGTAGGGATATTTGGGACTTGTTTTGTGTGTGTGTGTCTGTACAGATACTTTGTTTATGTGGTATTTAAAGTGTGTGAGATCATTCTGTGGATGAGTGAGGAGTAAAGAAAATGCTCAGAGTCAAGTTTGAGAAACTCATAACACTAAGGGGTTGCATAATAGAGAATCTGGAAAAGCAGAGCAAGGAGGAGTTGCAGTAGAGCAGTATTGGGAAGAGGAAAACTGTGAGAGCAAGTTACCAAAGAAGCTGGAGAAGTTTTTAAAGAGGAAGTGACCAGTTGTGTCAAGTAAGATGATTTTCAGCCTGGAAGTCGTTGGTAAGCTTAGTAGTAACCGATTTGGTGGAGTGGTGCTGGGGAAGCCATAATAGAATGGATGGAAGAGTGAATAGAAGGGGAGGGTAGAGCTCAGTAGTAGAATGCCTGCTTAGCCTTCTTAAAATAACTGAGTGAATAAATAAGCCTAGTTACCTCCCCCCCCAAACTAGAAACCAAACCAAAAAAAAAAAAAAAAATATATATATATATATATAAAATATATATTTTTTAAAAAAAGAGTGAATTTAGAAATAGGAGAGTGGAGTCAATATGTAAAGCCAACCCTAACGAGAAACGACGGGGTAGAAGAGATGGATTGGTAGCTAGAAGGAGATACATATCAAAGGAAGGCTTTTTTTTTTTTTTTTAAGTATTAGTTGTAAGGACTATAATGTAGGAAAGAATACTTGATGGATACCATCATCTTAGAGGGAACTATTTCCCATGAGAGTCATAATTTACTGACTGGAAGGCCTTTTTCAGTGCAAAGGTCTGTTTTGTGTATGTTTAGAATAGATGCTTGATCTCACTGCCTTATTTTTCTGTTGCATTTTCCAAATGTATGAGATAGAAATATAGAAAAATATTTCATACTTAATTGGACTAATATAAATATTTATGGGGTACTTTGTATGTGCCAGGCACTGCAGTACATGTATTAACTCATTTGATCGTTCTCTAAGAAAATATTTGTTGAAGAAATATACAGAAGCTTTTTTTCCCCTTGCCTTGAACAGGACTGATTCCAGAGGAGCCTGAGGGGGAAAAGAAGAAATAAAAGATCACGTGATTGGGAAACAGGAGATGCCTATTAAATTCACAGAGATCTTCATATAGAGAAGCCAGAGAAATAGGCTAGAGTGTGATGTAAATCACTGGACTCAGTTCATATTTGTAGTTTTAATTTAGTGTCTCAAAATCACTTTTTTTCCTTGCAAAATAAAAAAGACCGAAGGGAGAGTCCGCAACTGCGTTCTGGCCCTGAGTATGTGGTTTGACAGCCACTGGGATGAAGAGTCACAGTCATTGTCCTGATGACTCAGCAGGGACCCCTGTGCTCTTAGATGATAGTGTTGCCTCAGTGATGCTTGTAGAGGTTTTTTTCTATCCTTTGTAATATTTGAGATTCGAGATCCAAAGTCAGAGCCAGGGGATGATTGTTGGCTTGAAGTATCGTTTGTACTCCCTATGGAGTCGCTGGAACAGACTATTTCAGAGTTGAGTGGGGAAGAGAATTAGAATTAATTAGAATTAATATTTCAGGTAGTCAACTGAGGTGTCATTTGGAGGACTGGGTCTTTGTGTTATGCTGTGGTGGTGCAGTGGTTAAGAGCATGAGGTCTGGAGCCACGTAGACTATTAATCCTAGTTCTACCTTTCTGCCTTGATATCTCCATTGGGGTAACTGTATCTACCTCTTGGGTTTTTGTGAAGATTAAAAGAGTTAATATAAGAAAAGCACTTAGTGTCTGACACAGTAAGCATTGTTTGCTTCTTATTATTCCATGAGCCTTTGGGAATGCTGAGTTAAGACTCAGCATTGGCTCATGGTTAGTTTATATGTTCAGAATATATGATTTCAACGCTCAGAACATTACTAAGAAAAGCATCTGCCAGGCTGCCGTTACAAATAGGTGGGGAACTTTCCATTCTTTATCAGAAGAGCAGGTTGGTACAAAAAAAGTCCAAGATTAGACCTGAGCTATTCTGAATTAACTTCAGTGAACCGTGATGCTGTTGACACTTAACTATTATGTAACTAAAGGACAGTCAGATTGGACTCTGCCATTTTAGAACATCTGCCTCAGCAGCTCTTTCTGGACTTGTAGCTTAAGCTGAGAGTCCATTATTAATTAGTAAGTGTGTTTTTCTTGCTTTTGGTGTTTTTCTTGTTTTGCATTTCTTCTTCCTCTTCTTTTTCTTTTATTCTTTTAGTGAGAGGACAAAAGAAGTAAAGAGGGATAATCTAAAACATAGGATCTAGTGGTTCTTTAGAAGTACTTCTGAGTTGTGCATCTTGGCATATATATATTTCGCTTAGCACCCTGTGCTACTACATTTCACTATTCCTTGATTTTTATGGTAAATTTTGATAAGGCTGTAATTGAGAGATAAAGTAAGGATCATAAAGTGACTTTAAAATCCTTCATTTTATAATGTTATAAGCTCCTTGAAACTACATAATTTATTCCTATATGAGATAGAGTCCACTGATACATGAAAATGAACAGTAGGTTTTTGTTTTCCTGTTAAAGTCAGAATAAGAGTCATAAGAGAATTGATACAATTATCTTGAGTGCTTACTATGGTTCCTGCATAGTGTACCAAGCCTTTTACTTATGTTTGGTAATTTAATCTTCATATAAACTCTGGAATAGGTACCATCAATGCTCTTTCACACATGAAGTTTAGATCATTTCTTGTGTTTGGTCGCAGGCTGGTAAGTAGCAGTACTGGGATTTGTACCAGGGTCTTTGTGATTCAGTGAGACTGACTCTTAACCAGTAAGAGCTCTTTTATTTGTTTATATTCTTTTTCTCTATTTGAAACTTGAATTTTTACTTAACAGAGTTTTGTTTTCACTATTTGTTTCCAGTCACACTGAAAAATAAAAAGAAAGAATTCTGAGAATGTTAGGGATATTTCTGAAACACACTGACAACCAGTGAACCTAGATGAGTTTGGTGCTTCCAGTTCTCTTGGTTAAATTTGAAAGGAAACTGTAAATTTTCCATGACCTCACCTCTTTGCATTTTGGGGGCCTGGTTAATTAGTATTTTTAAAAGTACTTTAAGGGTTTATGTATAAACTTGTTAAGGAGCTTGACTTGAACATCACATATTTGATTTTAGGATTGTTTCTAATTTGGAAATGTCAAAGCAATCTCAAGTTTAACAAAAATCACATACTAAATTGTTAATGTTTTTCTCTGTTTTTTTTTTTTCCCCCTTTTAAACCTCTTCCTTCAGAGAGCCTACACTGATCTTTGCATTGTTGATATAAAAAAAGCAAGGAAGTTTCTTTTTGTGGAGAGAGGAAATGGCTGTTAGTTCAGGACTTTATCCATATTAGGTATAAACTAAATATAGACGTGTAATCCAGGAGTGAAGTCACATCTATAAAGTTTCTTAAGCTGAGCTAATGAGATCAGCCAGTGCTTTTAGATCTCGGTTTTTTGGTTTAGTCTTTTTTTTTTTTTTTAAACTTTGGCTCACTTAAAAGGCTACCAAACAGATTAATCCTATGGTCTGCGTTCCATTCCTTAAGATTTTTTTTAATAAAGAATCTTTCTTTAAACAAACACCCAAATAAAAGAAAATTCTGCTTTGTGGATAAGGGATAGTTGATTATGCCTCTTTTTGATGGGATGTAATAAATATGTTCATTTCTTCAGTTTCTTGATCCTGTTGTAGTTTTCCTGTCATTTTTTTTTTTAAAGTTGGTTTACCCTTAAGTCTTTTTCACACATTTTTACTGAGAGGCTAGACTCTTGTGGTCTTGTTTTGGGGGAAGGGCTCAGTGATGGAGTGCGTGCCTAGCATGCATGATGTCCTGGGTTCAATCCCCAGTACCTTCATTAAAAATAAACAAACCTAATTATCTGCCCTCCTAAAAAAATAAAATAAAAAAAGAAACATTTGTTTTAATTAGTATTTTTTTGGTTTATTTGGCATTTAACCATTAAGTCAGATGCCAGTGTTGCCAAGTGGTAATTGGATTCTTCTGGTTGGTTGATTATTGTAGATATTGTAGTGGAACAGAATGGAGGAATAAATCTCCTGTTTCTGGCCTAAGCACAGGTCATTCTCAAATAAGAACTTTTGAAAGCCCCCCAAAAACATTCTTACTCACAATAACTGTTTTCAGCTCTTGTGCCCCTTTACAGAGCCAAAACATTCAGGTGTTTAGCAATGTACTATGCTGCTGAAGAGATGAATGATACACCTTTATGGAATATCTTTATTAGAAATATTTTAGGTTACAACTAACTCTGTAAAAGGTTTATCTTAACATATTTCAAGGGTTTTGGTCCATGAAACCAAATGCCCTCCAAAGTTCAATTCAAATGTCCTCTAAATCCATCTCTGACCTTGTTGTTCCCTCAGCAAAGTTAATTCTTCCTACTATGTGTCCAGAGCACTTTGTGCATTTGAATATCCTGCCACTCATCTGAATCATTTTTCATCATTTTGTTGTTTTGGGCTAGAATGTGAATTTCCGGAGATCACGGTTCAGGGGCTGTATTTTTCATCTTTTCTATCTCAGTCCTAACACAGATCTTGGTATATAGGAGATAACTCATTAATTCAGTAGATGTCTATTAATGTTTGGGGGCAAATTGGTATGCATAGTCTGGGGATAGAAGCATGTAAGAGTACTAAATCTGTTTCTGGTGTTTTGTTCTATATTACCTCATAGTAGAATACCACAAATAAAAATAGTGTTCATTTATTGAACTTGAGACTTGTAATTTTAGTTTTATGACTAAGGTACTCACTAGATAGATAGCCATGCATCTAAACTTAATAACAGATTGGTTTAGAGGTTTAAAATCTTCAAATTATATAACTGGAAGATCAGGTTCACGTTGTTGTTCTCATCTGTAAAGTGAGTGTGTTTCTTAGAAGTGCTGTCTAATCTAGTCAAGATTTATTTTATGTACCCAAAGTAGCCTTAGTCTTGGGTGCTTAGGCCCGGACAGAAAATTGAGACCCGAGATTTCAAAGTCAGATTCAGATAGTCAAATTTTCATAATTAGAAGCAGTTTATTAGAAAACAAATATAAATGGAGCCAATAAAAATTCTCAGTGATAATTGGGGCAGTTTGCCAGAGAAATGAAAAATATTTCAAGAGTAAATTCTTTGACCAGAAAGAGTATATTATATTTTCCACTGAAATACCTGAAAAATAAAGGGAATATTTTGTTGTGTCTAAAATAAAATAGATATAGAATTATTCTAAGTTAGAATGTACCTTTGTCGTATTTAAGGCACCTGTGCATTGAAATGGTAAGTAAATAATTTCAGTAATAAACTTGCTATCTTGTGCTGTTTAGATATTTGAAATTTATAGTAGGCCAGCCAAGGAGATAGGAATTCTGAACATTAGCTTTCCACAGCTGCAATATGTTGTTAAGTATATAATTTTAAAAGAAACTCATTTTGTAATATATTTTAATGAGAAATTTGAACATAGATAATCCAAAATTAACTTTCAGAGAAGGGTTCATTCATTCATATGTTTGAGTGCTAATATTTTATTTAAAATATTCTGTAGTACTTTTATGTCTGCAGTTTTACATTGCTCATTGTCATCATTATTCATCCTCTGTTCTTAGCCATTTAGAGGTTCATAACGTAGCTATTAAACAATATTGTAATGGGCACATGAAAAGATGTTCAGCATCGCTAAATATTACAGAAATGCAAATTAAAACCACGATGAGGTATCACCTCACATTAGTCAGAATGGCTGTCATCAAAAGTCTACAAATAAGTGCTGGAGAGGAGCTGAGAAAAGGGAACCCTATTATACTGTTGGTGGGAATGTAAATTGATGCAGCCACTATGGAAAACAGTATGGAGGTTCCTTAAAAAACTAAAAACTGAGCTACTATATGATCCAGCAATCCTACTCCTGGGCATATATCTGGAAATGTTGAAAACTCTTAATTTGAAAAGATACATGCACCCCTATATTCCTAGGAGCACTTTTTATAATAGCCAAGACATGGAAACAGCCCAAGTGCCCCTCAACAGATGACTGGTTTAAGAACATGTGATGTGTGTATATGCAATGCAGTATTACTCAGTCACAAAAAGGAATGAAATATTGCCATGTGCAGCAACAAGGATGGACCTAGAAAATATCATGCTAAGTGAATAAATCAGAGAATATTATATGATAATATGTACAGAGACCAATGTTATATATGATATCACTTATATGTAGAATCTAAAAAATACTACAAATGAATCTACGTACAAAGCAGAAACGGATTCACAGACATAGAAAACAAGTTTATATTTACCAAAGGGGAAAGGGAGAGAGGGGTAAATTGGGATTAACAGATACAAACGACTATACATAAAATAGATAAGCAACAAGGATTTACTATATAGCACAGGGAACTATATTAAATATTTATAATAATCTATAATGGGAAACAATCTGAAAAATACATTTAACTGAATCACTTTGCTGTATACCTGAACCCACATAATATTGTAACTCAACTATACTTCAATTTTAAAAAATCTGCAAAAAAAAAAAAAACTTAAGAAAAAACAACTGTAATGTGTATCTTTATAGCCAGTTCCCTATGCACAACCATGTCATGTAATTGTTTTTAAAGTCCCTCTCATATCTCTTTTATCCTCTGGATTCTTTATTTTCCCTTAAGAAAAAACTTTCTGGAGAATTTAGATTCCTTACAAAGGGAGAAATTTTTGACTCTGCTACTCTTGATGGAATTTCTAGTTAAAATTGCTTGGTCTGGGAACTTGTTGATGAAAAGAAATACCTCTTACCTACTAAACTTAGATAGTTGCCACAAGCACAAATTGGAGAGAAGTATTTCCTGAAGTATTTTTTTTCTCTCTGAGGCCTCTTTCTGAATTTAGTTTATACTACAGCATGTGTATTTTTAAATTGCCCTCAGGGGAAGTGGACTGCTTGATTTTGACTTGCGCAAGAATTTCACTCACCCCTCTGACATGTTTGTCTTCAACTGATAAGCAGGGGAACACTGTGGTAGATAGTGGATTTATCTTTGGTTAGAAGATGTTAAAAGAATGAGGCTTAACCAATGAAAAAGTTTGAGATACATTTTTTTGTGTGTGACCAAAGTGAGGAAAAACTAATTGTAAAGGACATATGTTTCTTTTTAAGAATCAGTTATACCTTAATAGTAAATACTAATTAGTTTTCCGTGTTCCTGAAATTAATTCATTTAAGTGTCAAACATTCAAATTCTACATAGTTTTATCTAAAAATGTCTTTATTTCACTTCCATTCTTTAAAGATTTTTTTGCTGGATGTAAGATTTTGGGGATAATTTTTGCTATTTTTGTTGTTGTTATTTTAGTACTTTGAAATGTTGTTCCATGTTTTCTGGCCTCCATTATTTCTGATGAGAATTTAGCAGCCATTCAAATCATTGTTCCTGTGTATACTGTGTGTTTTTTTTTCTAGTTACTTTTAAGAGTTTCTTTTTTTCTTTTCTTTTTAGCATTTTAATTATGATATACCTAGGTGTGTCTTTCTTTATATTACTACTGCTTGATGTAAATGAAAATTGAATTTATAAATTTGTCTTAATTTGGGAAAAGCTGTTGTCATTTGAAATTTTTTTGCCTTATTCTCTCCTCTCCTTCTGAGACTCTAGTTAAAAATGTAAACCTTTTAAGGGGGAGGGTATAACTCAAGTGGTAGAGTGCATGCTTAACATACACAAAGTCCTGGGTTCAATCCCCAACACCTCCTCTAAGAATAAATAGGTAAACCTAATTACCTTCCCCCACAAAAAATTAAAAACAAATTAAAAATTTTTTAAAAAGTAGATATTTTATATTTTCTCATTGGCTTTTAAGGCTCTGTTGATTTTTTTTCCACTTTAAAAAAAAAATTCTTCTGATTGAGTAATTTCTTGCATCTGTCTTTACATTCATAGACTCTTTTCTCTATTCAGTAGAAAGAAAGCCCATCTTGTGATTTTAAAAATTTTCAGCTGTTATATTTTTTTATTTCTAGAATTGTGGTCTCTCTCTTACATTACTAAGATTTCCTACCTTCCTTTATCAGAAGATATTTTTCTTTATGTCCTTGAGCATGGTTATAGTAACTGCTTTAAAAAATCCTTGTCTGTGAATTGCAGCATCTGGGTCAGTTTAGGTTGTGTCTCCTTATTTTTCTTTTGAGATTGGATAATGTGTTCCTGTTTCTTCCTATGGAGAATGATTTTAAATTGTATTCTGGATACTGCAAATAACAAGTTGTAGAAACTTTGGATTTTGTTACGTTCTTCTGAAGAGTATTGATTTTGTTTATTTGTTTCTTTCTTTTTTTTTTTTCTTTCTTTTGTTTTTACTCAGCTGAACTAAAACTGAAAAACTGTCTCTCCTGTGGTGGGTGACAACTCAAATTTCAATTCAGTTATTTTAGCTGGCCTCCTTGGAGTCTGCCCTACACATGTTTACGCCAGGGATCAGGGATCTAGATAGAGTTTTATGCAGATTTTAGGGCTCCCCCTGTCTTGTTCTCTCTGTTTTTGTGGTATTCCGTAACATTTTCTGGTGGTAATTGTTGCTTTGAACTCTGTCCTTTGGTTCTTCAAGCCAGCAGGACTGTGAATTGTCCAGTGGAACTTTAGCTGCCCAGCATGGCACAAGGTTAAAAGATAAAAATTGGGGGAACTTGTCCAGTGTATTTCCTTTCCAAGTGTCAACTTCTCTCCTTGCTTTTGTTAATTCTCCTGTGTAGTCTTGTTTTTGTCTAGATGTTATCATTGTTACGGGTGCAAAGGGTTGCTCTTTTGTAAATTACTTGGCCGTGCTAAAAGCTTCAAATTGACTTTTCAAAATTAACTTTATAATTTTGGAATAGTTTTAGATTTATAGAAAAATTGCAAAGTAGTACAGAGAGTTCCCTAATTGGTTTTAAATGAAAATATTTCTAAAATATATTAATGCTATCTTGACTTTTTAAAATGCTGAATTTAACTGTCAATGTCCACATTCTGAATACAAATTTAGTAATGTAGCAATGGACTTGGGAACTATTGAGGTATGTAGGACTATTTTTGCCTTTCTGCTAAATGGCCTCAGCTGTTATCTTTTTGAATCGTGTGTGTGTGTGCACGTGCACTCCAGTGAATGGGTGTATGTGTTTGTGTGTGTGTTTTCTATTTCTTCCTTTGCCAACTTAGCTCTATTAATGCAGCTCATTTCCTTTAATTTTCTATTGTAATCTTTTGTGGTTTGGTAAGCCAGATAAACAAACTTGTTAAAATATTTTTGAAATAAGAATAAATAGTTTCTGAGAGCTTGAGTGTTGAGTTGATGAGTCAGATACATGACCTTTTAGTACATGGTCTTATTGATATACATTACTGTTGGTTGTTCAGAGGTTTTTTCTCTAGCCATGTGGTGTCCAGCATGATAGGTACTAGCCATATGTAGCTATTGAATGCTTATTTGAATTGAGATGTACTCTTAAGTATAAAATCTATACCAGATTTCAAAGATTTAGTACAAAGAAAAGAATGTAGTAACTTTTCATGTTGATTACATGTTGAAATGATAATATTATTAGATTATTGAATAAAATATTTAAATTAATTTCACTTCTTTTCCTTAAAATATGGCTGCTGGAAAATTTTAAATTTTAAACATTTGTGGATTGCATTGTGATGGTTGTAGTTCAGGTAGTTTATCTTACTTGATAGTAATGTGTATATGAGTGAGATGGTGGTTGTACCATACAAATCATGAGACTAAGCAGGTGAGATTCCAGCATTTCCTTCTTATCTTGGTGTAAGAAACTATAAAAGTGGTTAATAAGTTAATAGAGTTCAAACTTCAGTTCTGCCATTCTTCAGTTGTAGATATATGGCAAATTACTTTAGTTTCTCTAAATCTCAGTTTCCTTATCTGAAATACGAGTGATACAGGGAAAACGAATGTGGGGCCAGAGGAGGGCCGTGTCCTAGGTCTCGGCTAAGTCCCTGGGACATGCCCCACCAAGTGTGGGTCCTTGGCTTTGCACAGGAAAGAATTCAAGAGTGAGCCACAGTTGAGTAAAGGTAGATTTATTTAGACAGATACATACTACAGAGTGTAGGCTGTTTCAGAAGGTGAGAGAAAGGCCATGAGGTGTTGGGGTTGGTTAAAGTAAAAGTAGATGCACACTCCATAGACAGAGTGGGGGCTGTCTCTGCAGATGTGGGAGCAAGAGAGGAGGCCACGAGGCCCGGTGCTGCCAGTTTTTATGGGCTTGGTAGCTTCATATGCTAACAACTAGAAGGACCATTCCAACTATCCTGGGAAAGGGGCTGGGATTCCCAGGAATTGGGTCACTGCCCACTCTTTGACCTTTTATGATCAGCCTTGAAACTCATGGCGCCTGGGGGAATGTTATTTACCATGCTAATATATTACAGTGAGCGTATAATGAAGCTCAAAGTCTGCTAGAAGTCAAATCCCCCGCCATATTGCGCCTCAAGGCCTACTGAGAGTTGAATCTTCCACCATTTTGGTGTGAATTGCTGCATCATTCCTTGAATGGCTGTGCCCTGCCCACTTCCCTCCTGCCTCATGAGGAAAACAATACCTAACTTCATATAGTTATTGTGAGGATTTTTATATATATATATATATACATACATACATATATATATATATGTGTGGCACTTTCATATAGTGCACGTTGAGTGAGAAATCAGCTACTAAATTAAACAGTAGCTGTTAACTTGTTTGCATGCAATTTTGGCAACATTTTCATTTATTGTAGTTGATCCTTATAGGGAGTAGATTCAATATTGATCCAGACAGGAAAAAGGGTTATACCTTTGGCTATCTTTTTTTTCTTTCTTTCTTGTCATTCAGTATTTTTAGTTATATTGGTTGTAATTCATTCTGAAGAGATGATAGTTTTGTTCTTCCTATTTTAGGCTTTTGATGAATGAATGTAAACATTCTAGCAGAGCTTGTTCCATTGTGCTTAGCTGGAAAGTCTGGTTATTGTATATCTGACACTTAGTTGTAACAAATGGTGCTGGCTGAGACATTTCAGATTTGGCTTTAGTATGGATTAGAGCCTGTGTTTTCATTTTCAGCATATGCTTCAAATATGTAACAGAACAAAAATAGTACTCAGTAGAATCTTTCTCAGCTGTCATTAATTCCCTACGTTGTTTCAGGTAGTAGTGTTTGAGTGACTACTTCGCATTCAGCATTTTTTTTTCAAGCAATATGAAGAATTCAAGAGAAATTCTGTTATATTTAAATAGCTTAATATTTTGGCAATGATTAGGGACAGGAATAAGATTATCATGTATAAACATTTGGAACATTTTCTTTTTAATATTTTCTTAAACCTGAAAAAAAAGAAGAAAAACAAAACAGTACAGAGTAATAGTTAATAACCCTCTTTCTACCTTTTCGCACATTTGTCCTGAGATATAAACAATGTCAATTTTGGTTTGTACACTTCAACACTGGAGGAACATTTTCAAGCCAGGATTATATCTCTGTGGTTATATCTTGAAGGGATTTCTCTTTCTGTCCTTCAGTGAAGTATATGCAGGCACACCCTCACGTCCATCTTGAGGCTTTCCTCTACTCATTTGCTCAAACCATAAATCTAAGAGGTATTTTTTCATTTTTTTCTTTCCTCACTTCCCACATGCAAACCATCCACAAGTCTTTAGGATTGTAGCCTCACCAATTCAACTTAATCCATGCATTTCTTTCCATCTTCATTGCCTCCACCTAATCCAAGCCACATTCCACTGGGACTACTGTAGTAATTCTCAGTTTCCATTCTTCATCAGTTCCATGCCCCCAACCTGTTTTCCATGTGGTAGCAAGTGTTATTCTTTGTCTTAAATTGGAGATTGGATTTTGCCCTATTATACCCTCATATACACCAAAACCCTTCAGTGATATCCCATTACCCCCTTCTCTGACTTCTCCCCCTGCCTCCCCAATTCCAACACACACACACACACACACACACACACACACACACACACACAGGCTCCATGAAGTCAGGAATGTGTTCTCTATTTGGCACATGCTTTGTTACCAAGCACTTACTACACGCTGGGCAATATTTTAAGACTTTCATATATTAACTCATTTAATCTCATTATAACCCTATGAAGTAGGTATTATTCCCATTTTATGTACAAGGAAACTGAGTCCCAGGAGGTTAAGTAAGTGCCCAACAACATGCAGGTAGTTAAGTAGAACTCACATATCAAACCAGGCACTCTGCTTTCAGAGTCCTTGCTGTTAACCATTGTGTTAAATGATTTCTTTCTACACAGTAGCTACTTGGTAAACACTTGTTAAACAAAGGAATAAATTGTTCCGTTTGGAAGTGTAAACTCCTTAATTTGGTTTAGAAAGTCTTTCATGATCTGGCCCTTGCCAATACCACTTTCTCTTGTATTCACAGCAATCTAGTCATCCAGGCCCTGCAAGGCTGACTTCTCATTCTTTAGGTCTCAGAGATCTTTTATTACCATCTTATCTAAAGTAGATGCTCCTTGTCCTCTCTCGTAGTGCTTTGTTTCCCTTTAGGCACTTATTGCAGTTTACACTTTTTAACTTGATAAATGTATTATCTGTTTCTTCCACAAAAATTAAAGTTTCATGAGGTCAGGTCTTATCTTTCTCATTCACAATTGTTTCTCCAGTGCCAAGTCTCAGCACTTGGGAGATAGTAGCTTCTCAGTAAATATGTATTGAATGTTGAATAAATAAATATAGGCAAGGAAGTGTATGAGATGTTCTGTGAATGAGGAAAGAGAGCCCACAGCTTGAACTTCAGTGTCAAATGCTACACAGACTACAGAAATTCCTGAGCAAAGTCTAAATGGCAGCCTATGGAAAATAGATTAATTGTAAATAAGGCAGAGCCCTGGAATGGCTATTATGTCTCCTTTAACTTACATTGAGAATTTTGTTTTTTCATTCCTTGCCACACTCAAAATATTTTCATTCTTCCTGCTAGTCTGAATTGGGGGCAAATGGCCATATTGATTTGGATACTTACGACTGTTAATAACAGAAAACTTCACCCCAAAGTGTCTTTAACCACTCAGGCAATGTATCTAATGAAAGAAGTCTGGTAGGAGAACTGGCTCCCTTTGTGATTCTCTTGGCTCTGTCCTTTTTGGTGTTGGTTGCAGCCTTGGGCTACTGTAAAGTTGGCCACAGCGGCCACAGGTTTCACATCTAAGGGTTTCCTCTTCTGGTGTCTTTGTCTTAAGAGTGAGAAACTTTTCTCAGGGACTATCTTGTTGACTAGAACTGGGTCACATGATTACACTAAGTCAGTCGTTGACCAGAAGATTGGAATTACCATGATTGGCTTAGAATCAGTCAGGATTTACCCCTAGAATGGGGATTGGGTTATCATCTCCCATGTCACTTGGGGGAGGGAGGAATGGATTCCTGATCAAAATTATAAGTTCTATCAGCAAAAAAGTGGGAGAATGGATCTTGAGCAGGCAACTGTCAGATTATGCTATAGTGGCTTCTGTGGTTTGTTAGCTCTATCCCAAGGTGATTAGAGACCTAACTAAATTTTTTGAGAAAAATGATTAATCAGACAGATTTGACTTAAGCTTTTTTTCTGTACTGATAACCTTTCTTTGTAACTCTATTCTGGAAGGGGGAGACTGGGGTTATGGTGGAGACTGATTTACAGAAGTTGATAACAGTAATGTTACACAAGGTATATCCCAAAAAGTTTAAGTGATTTACTCATGGTTATATAGCTTCTAAGTTGAAAATCCAGCCAATTTTGCAAGTCAGATATTGGTCCTCATCCCTAAATCACAGCAGAATCTTTTCTTTTTTTCTCCTGACAGGTCGAATCATTTAGTAGTATAATGTACTAATTAAAATATGTAACTGTTCTTCTAAACCAGATGTAACCATCCCACAGCAAAAAGGACTTGATCTATAAAGGACTCTGGGTCACCATAATTGTTTTTGACATTATATTTAGTCTTAAGATAAGCTGTTAGCGACATTAATATTGTGCTGTTTTGCACGAAAAGGCACTTACTTCTGCTTCTTAGTTTGTGTGGAATAAGAATGTTCTTGATTTTGAGTGTCTAGGTTTTAAGGGGCTTTAGGCTAGTTTGATTTGAGTAACTTGGCTTTTGCCAAGTTTGAGTCAAGATAGCATGGCATTCCTTTAAAGTGTAGGAGGAGGCTGTTATTTATCAAATCTGACCCTAACAAATGGTGACTAGGTTACTGGCCTACAAAGAGCAGAGTCCAAAGGGCATCATGAGGAATTCAAAGTTTAACCATGAAGTAAACTTCTTTCTAGTCTTTAAAAATTTTTTTTGGCATATTTTCCCTCCATGTCAGTGTTTACCAAAATATAGTCCGCCCACCAAATGCATCAGAATTAGAATTGTATGAAGTGCTTGTTAAAAATTGCAGATTGCTGGACACCACCACAGACTTACTGAATCAGTGTCTGGAGGTAAGACCTGGTAATCTGTGTTTTAAACCCACTTCCTTATGGATTTTTATGTATCCTAAGATTTTGAGAGTCTTGCTTCAATGTAGATGTCTTTCATTTTTGGAGCTTTTCCCCATTCATTCTATAACTTGTGTTTTCCTTAATTCTCATATGTTGGTGTGGGAAGATTTTTAATTGCTTGCTTTTTTTTGTTAAATGAAAGATTCATGTGCACAGGACAAATACCAAAAGTATGAAAGGTTATACAGTGAACAATTCCCTTTCCGTTCTCTAGTTTTAGAGCATTGTGCTGTCCTAAGTCCTTTAATGTATTAATTCATTCAGTTCTTCCCAACAATCCAGTGAAACAGGTCACATTATTGTCCCCATTTTACAGAAGGCAAAAACAGGTGCAGACAGGTTAAGTCACACAGCTAGTAAGTGCTGGAGTCATCTGGGAATCTAGCTCTTAACCACCATCCTCTGCTGAGTGAGAGGATAAAAGATTAACTAGATTAACACATGTGTAGAGCTTGTTTTGGGAGAGTATAGAGTTCATCTTCAATAAGGTAAATATTTCACGTGAACTCTACAGCCTACCCCTGGAGTTTCATCTAATCCTCATGTAATTTCAAGCTAATCAGCTCTTCTCTAAGTTGCACAGGCTCTGGAGAGTGGACTTCATGAGTTGGTAATACTGAACAAGTAAATGGTAGCAACTGAGGTCTTTTCAATGTCCTGTCATTGGCTGGCTGTGTTTTATTTACATAGGCAGAGCTTGGGATGTGGTAATTCTTCCATTATATATCCTTTGACTTTATTCAGTGTTAGTCCTATGATATGGTTATGACCAGGAAACGGTGATACATTCTTTGCATGGCCAGAGATTTTTGACATCTTCTTAAATAAAAGATATCTTTGCTTTACTACATTTAGTGGACTATTTAAACTTCATATAGACCATAGTTCTTAAAGTATTAGGGCATAATATATGTCATTTGGAAGAACTTAGTGTGGAAGATACTTAGATTCTGTCCAGTCTCTTATTTTCTGAAAGAATGATACAGTCTAGGGATTCTGATGACGAAGTGCTAGATTAACTGAAGAAGCTGTTGTTAGGCCTTGAGTTCTGTGCATGAAGTGTCTTTCAAGTCAGGTAACAGTTACTAAACTCTTAACATTTGACAGGAACTGTGTTTATCCTAACTGATTTGATCCTTATAATATTAAGGTGTAGGAAGTCAAGTTTCACAGATGTTAAGTAATTTACTGAAGATCACACAGCTAATAAGTAGTCAGGATTCAGATTCACGTATGTCTGATTCTCTAAACCTTGTTAATTCTAAACCTTCATACTCTGTAGACACTGTAGAAGGATAACAGCTTATTAAACCTCTAGATTCTAAACCTTGGTTCCAACATGTGTTTAGCAAAGACTCTGAAGAAATAGATAATAGAAGCCAGGTGAACTTTGCCCATTTATTGTATTGTTTTGTGACTTTTAAATTAATCTTAATCAAAGGAGGCCATTTTGTGTATTCAGACAACTAATTTAGATAGAATCCACACTAAAGGTAAGGGAGGTCTTAAAAATTTTTGACTTCATTCTTATGGCAACACATTGTTCTCATATATTCCCCAGAAAACGTGTCAAGGAAATTAAATCAGTGATCAGGAGCCCATTCTTACCCTCAGGGCCCAGCATCTCTTTCTCTTCCCCTAGTGATCATCACCCCTCACCCCAGACCCATAAACACAAAGAAACAGAGAGGGGAACCAAGTTTAAGCTCTCTTTCTAGGGTGTTTTTAAAATCTTACTATTCTAAAAACTGATTAAACTGGGTTTTCTAAGTGAACAGTTCCTTAACCTTGAGTTAGTAAAACATTAAAATATTTATGGCATCTGTCACTGACCCCACTTCTGCAATATAGGAGTTAATCCAGCAGTTTCTGATCAAATACTGGTATTAGGCAATTCAAGAATTACAACAGAAGTCCGGCGTTGGGGGTGGGGTGGAGGGCTGGGCAGAGGAGGGTGAGGAATAGAGAACTTATGAGAAGAACCCTAGATAGCAGGTTAAATAAAACTACCCCTTTTATAAGAGCAAAACCTAAATGAATGCTAAGACTCATTATTTATCTGAAATTGGTGGTTATTTCTGGGTCAGTGGTACTGTTCAAGTTTTTGCTTTGATTATTTATTTGGGTTTCTAAGTTTTAAGAAAACATTACAGACATGTAATATAAAATTTTATATTTCATTTATTTATATATCTCAAATTAAAATTTTGTCCAGTATGTGTATATTTATACTTGTAATCTGTGTCTATATATTTTAAAAACAGGTTTATTGAGATATAATTCATATATTATATAATTCACCCATTTAAAGCGTACAATTCAGTGTTTTTTTTTTTTTTTTTGGTATATTCACAAAGTTATGCAGCCATTACCACAGTCTAATTTTAGAGCATTTTTATCACCCCAGAAAGAAACCTTGTACCCATTAGCAGTCATTCTCCAACCCTCCTCCCCTTCTCCACCTCCCCCACCCCCAAACCCTAGGCAACTGCTAATCTACTTCCTGTGTCTGTGGATTTGCCTATTTTGGACAGTTCGTGTAAATAGAACTATATAATAATGTGGTCTTTTGTGACTGGCCTCTTTCATTTAGCATAATTTTTCAAAGTTCATCCAAGATACAGCATGTATCAGTACTTCATTGCTTTTTATTGTCAAATAAATTCCATTGTTATGTATAATGCCACCTTTTATATATTTTTAATATTGCTTTTTAAGTTTAGTACTCCCGAGAAACTTACATTTTTGGGAAGATGGAGTGGATGGATGGTGGTGGTGAGTTTCCTGGTTTTTTGCCTCATATATCCTCAGAGTTGGAGCTATAGAAGCAAACAACCTGGAAATACCAACAGTTGCAGACCCAGAAATGAAAAAAGAAAAAGTGAAAAAACAAACAAACAAAAACTCCAACAAAAGTCTGCTCTCTCTATCCGAAGAACCAGGAAGGGGGCAGCCTAAGTAAGACCAAACTTCCACACAATAGCTGCTCTATTCCAAGCACCACAGGAAAAATCTATGACTCTGCCCCACCCATGCCAGCAAAGGCCAAATGGGTTAGTCCCAACTTCTACCCTCTGATGGTGTGTGATCATGTAACAAGTCCTTTACTGATGGGCATTGGGTGGTCTCTGGTGTTTTGCTGTCATAAACAGTGCTTCATTGTTCCTCTGTCTTACTTGTATCTTTGGATATCTATATTAAGTATTTCTACAGAATGAATTTCTAGGTGTGAAATTGTTGGGTCAATTGCATACAATGAAGCCTTCAAAAATGACCATTGGATGACATTTAAATCTGAAAATATGTAAGAAGTATTAAATTTTCAGTCTACCTTTATTCTGTTGTTCAGATTGGGTAATTTTTATTGTTCTATTTTTCAGTTCACTGATTTCTTTCCTCTGTCCCCTCCATGCCTGTTGAACCCATCCTCTGAGATTTTTATTTCAGTTATTGTATTTTTCAGTCCTTAAAATTTCTGGTCCTTCTTCACATCTTGTATTTCTTTGTTGAGGCTTTCTATTTTTTCTTTTGTTTCAAACTGTTCATAGTTGCTCATTGAAGCATTTTTGTCATGGCTGCTTTAAAATGTTTGTCAGATAATTCTAAAATTTCTGTCATTTTGATGTTGACATCTATTGATTGCTTTTTTTTTCATTCAGTTTGTTACCCTTCTTGGTATGACAAGTGATTTTCAGTTGAAACCTGAACATTTTCTTATTATGTTATGAGACTCTGGATCTTGTTTAAACATGTTTAAACTTCTCTGACACTCAAATAAGACTTCTCTGACACTGCTCTGGAGGAGAGTGGGAGGGGAGAAGGGTGGCTATACCACCTTGTAACAGCTGGGTGGAGATAGAAGTCCAGGTGCCCTTCTTGGCCTCCATTGATACCCAAGGTGGGAAGGCTCCTCATTACTGGTGGGCAGAGGTGAGCATTCCAGCTCCTTATGTGGTCTCCACTGACACCCCAGTTGAGGGGACCTCATTATTGCTGGTTGATGGTGAAAGTCCAGACTACTCTGTACTAGACCTCCTCCTCTGACATTCCCCACCTCCCCACCCCCAAGGAGAAGGAAGGTTTCTCATTACTGGCTGGCAGGGTTGAAAGCCCTGGCTCCCTCTTTGGCCCTCTCAGATACCATCCTGGTGGGAGCATTACAGCCCCTAAAAAGTTGATTACATTAATTTGGGAAAAAAATAGATACATTGTAAAACATGATCACAGGTTTAAAAAAAGTAGTGTGTACATAGAAAATAAAAATCTGGAAGAATAAGTAGTGAATGATTCAAGGGTAAGGGAACTCTTTCTGTAGTGTTGTCAGTTTTCATTTAAAAAATAGTGTATATATTACTGTTAGAAGCAATTTTTAAAAAGCAAATCTTTTTTGGATGCCATTGTTAGAGACCTATGTGTTAATTTTTTACCATTAATACAAAGCTGGGTGTAGAATAAGTTACCCTGATTCTCAGTATGCTTTTCATTATACCGTAATACCCTCCTCAGTCAGTTGTACAAATAGGTTTTATTCAGTGTAGTTCATACTGAAGAGAGTAACTTTGATCCTTTAACTTTGTTGAAATGGAATTTTATTAGTACAATTTGGATTAAAGGAGGATGCTTTTGATTTATGACTGCTGGAAATCTGAATTTTTCCACAGCTTGACTATACTTTATGAAAACATCATCTGGCTAGTAGTTCTGAGTTTTCTAGTCCTGTTATAACTTTGGGAAAAGATATTCATGGCAGTATTTCTTATTTGAATTGTCATGAGTTTTGGGAGAACAGTTAATAAAAAGGCAGTTTTCCAGATTTATCTTAAAGAGTACACATGCTTTTATTTGTGCATAAGGAAAAGTAGTTTGATGAGTGTGAGATGTGTAACAAGCTTCTGCTATACCTCAAAGAAATAAATTGGAAAGTTGGTAGGAAATTATAGACAAAGGAGGTGAAAGCAAAGGGGCATTTGCAATCTAACCAGGTTTTCATGAGGAAGATTCTTCTGCCATACTCCATATACCAAGATCTTCAGTCTGTACTCTGCGATAAGCTCTGCAGACCGTTGTAGGAAATGACAGTGCAGGGCTTTGATCTGTAGCTAGTCACTGTTTATCTCCAGCTTGCCTTTAGTTGAATGTGCTTCCAAGTGCTTACATAGAACATCTCTATTTACCATCTTCTTTGCCAATTTGTTTATTTTAACACTGCCATGACAGGGAGCTTGGGAAATTATAGTTAACTTTATAGATTAAATAAATGGAATAGGATGAAGACCTTGAGTCATACTTGTTCTTTGTCTACCAGACTTTGCTGCTTTTTCAGTAAGGCTCAAATTTGTTGTACTTTTTCTTGTATTTATACTTCTGCTGTGAAGCATGTTAAAGCAGGGAGGGGAAAAGTGCAAAAAAAAAAAAAAACAAATTTAGTTATCTAAAGCCGCAGCTTTGTGTGAAAATATGAATCATCAAGCTATATAGAAAGGTCGTATGTTAACTTCTTATCTGTATAAACTCACTTGTGTGTTATCAGTGTTCCATACGTGGTTAGGTGGTCAGCATCTTCAAAAAAGCAAATTTGGGTTACCAATTTGTTATACATATTACATAGTAGGATGACTTGGTACTATAAACTGACCAGTGTTCTGAAGAAGAAATATCGTCCTAACTTTTCCACGTCAGAATTTCTCAGTGTGTTCATCAGATGCCTCACTTAGTGGTCTCCTTGCGTGCCTATAACAAAGTAAGGATTCCTGGGCTACACCCCAGGAATTCTTCTGAATCAGAATCACTGGATGTAAGGCCCAGAAAGAAGTCTTAATTTTGAATGTTTTTGGGGGGGTTAATCTTTATCACACCAAAGTTTAAGAAGTGAAACTTCTTTAGGAAGTAAAATTTTATACAAGTTGCAGTATTAGAAATTAATATAGTTCACTCTGGCTACAGTTCTGTGTATGTTTTGTTACTGATAAAGAATAAAAAAATTTTTTTTGAACCAAGCTCAGTTGTAACTATCCCATGCTGTCTGATTAGAGTAGGGTCCTGACATCTTATATGCCCATGTATTTTGTTGGTTACATTATGTTTAGTCAGGTAACTGCTTTTGCTTTTTTAGAAACTCCCCTCCATTTTCTCATTAGTTTAGGAGTTAATGACTTTACTTTAGGAATTAATGACTCTACTAATGTAATATTTTACTGAAATGGCTTCTGAAGTTTTTGAGAGTTATAATAAATAGTTCTTTTACCAGCGTCTTTGAATAACTTGCTTAAAGTTACTTTCTGGCCCTGTCCATAAACTTCATGATGAAGAGGACTGTGTTGGCTGCTAATAAGTGTCAGAATGTTCTCTTCCAGTGTGCTGGCTCTTTTTCTCATTTCCTGCTTCCCCCCTCCCTGCTTTTTAAACTTGGGACACATATGATGGAATTAAAGATTTGCCCCACTCTGATTTTTTAGGAAAATTCTACTTCATCATTGAACTCAGGGAAGCCAACGGCTCCATTCATTAAGTAGGATTACAAATGATTTATTATAAAGATATCTTTTGTTATTTTGCTGCTCTGAACAATGTGTAAACACAGGATATGGGATTTTTATAATGAATCATTTTTAAATGCAAGGGATGTTGGTGATTACTTTATTCCTCAGAGACAGGCACAAGTTTTCCTTTTTATGTTGCCTTATAAAGAATACTGTCTTATAGAAAAAGAAATGACTTACATTTCATAAAACCTATGATAGACTTTGTCTTTGCCCCAAGGCAAGAATATATGTACCCCGTAAGGATTGATTAGACCTATGCTGTCCAATTTGGTAGCCATTAGCCATATGTGGCTATTTAAATTTGAATTAATTAAAAGTAAGTAAAATTAAAAATTCAATTCTGTCAAACTAGCCATATTTAATGTACTCATATATCACAAGTGACTACCATGTTGGACAGTGTAATATAATTTCTATCATTGCAAAAAGTTCTCTTGGTCAGTGCTATATTAGTCTGGGCATTTTTAAGAAAAGAGAGAGGCAAATCCAAGTCAAATAATAAACACCTGAATTTCCACCCTTCCTTCCATAATGCAACTTTTCCTGTCTTCTAGTATCCTTAATTAACATTCAGAAATAAGTTTTGAGTATTATCATCACTTTGACCTTGTTTTTAAATGTTTATTTCTGTTTCCCAGGCTGGCAGTGATGGTGAAAGCATAGGAAACTGTCCCTTTTCCCAGAGGCTCTTCATGATTCTTTGGCTTAAAGGAGTTGTGTTTAGTGTCACAACTGTTGACCTGAAAAGGTAAGACTTGGTGGCAGTTGATGATCAACTTAAACTGAGTGTGTACTTTACTGTTTTCAGTTTGATTCTCTCACTTTGCTTGCATATGTTCACTAAACAAAATATACTGTATTAAAGTTCAGCTGATTTATGTACACGTTTAACTCATATTAAGTATTATGGATAATTTACAATGTTAGTATGTTGCATACTAACATTGCATACTCAGTCTTTTTAAGAACTTATTGTATGTTCACCTTATATTTCAAGAGCAGCACCAGGAGCTAAGTTTTATTGCGGATGCAGTGAAATCTTTGACTTTCCAGGATAAAAATGGAGCTGTGAAGAACTTTCTAAGCAAATGCCTTCTCAAATGTGCTAATAAACTTGTGACCTGTATAATCTGTATCTTTAAAGTCAACAATGGGATTTTAGGAAGCTGGATGTTACTATGGTCTATTTTGATTTAATCTACTTTCAGGGAATAATAGGAATTTTCTATAATATGATTTTAACCATATTTGGTTAAATATAATTATAGAATAAGAACAATTATCTATAGCCCCGTGATTGTTCTTGCTAGTTGAACAGTTGTTTCTAACTTTTTTCTCTCCATAGACCGAGGTGGAGAGGGCTAAGGGCCCTGACAGGTGGTAAGCTTTTTCACTCAGGAACTTCTGTTCTTCCATAGCAAATCAGTCTGAGGCAAAGGACATTCATACTTAAAAAAAAAAAAAAATTTAAACCAAGTGGTTAAGAACATTTATACCAACAGAAAATCTAGGATTCAACAGCAGAAATGTATTCCTCTTGACACAAATGCCACAACATGGTTTGCTGCTAATTTTTTAAGCATATCAGTCATGAACAGTTTCCAAGAAAAATATTGATAGGCTATCACTTGATGGATGGCAGAATTCATTTCATGTATGTTATCTCTCGGGCATCACAAAGTGAGAATTATCGGAGAGTTGTAGTCCTATTCCCAGTTCTCAGTTAGCATTCTCTGGGACCCCTGTCAGTTTCTTAAAGTTATTTTTTGCTTACTGCACTTATTTGAGATTTTGCATACTTAAAATTTATTTATTGATTAAATAAACTGATAAAAATAAGCCGTGAAATCTTCCAGGAACTCCTTTAGTTATATCTATGAATGTAGAGGAAAGCCTTTGGAGATTGTAAGAATTAAAACTAGAGGCTCTTTCAAAGACATATCTAGTGGATATTGGACAAAGCTATTGTAAGAATGAAATAATTCCTGTAGTTGCCCTTCTGTTACTGTTTTTTTCCTACTTGAATTCACAAAGGGAGTTTCCCAACATAACTGCTAAAAATAAACCTGCTGCCAGGCACACACCCTTACTGTGTCTTAAAATACGGATTTCTCCTATCCCATTTTTGGCTTGGAGCAAGTGAGTTGACTGCCATGCTTTGAAAAAGCCTTCTTTGAACAGCTCAATACAGTGCTTGATTGTGGTACATACCAGTAATAGCACCATAAATGGTGGAAATCTGGTTCAGAAAAGGATATGAACTATTTATGACTCTTTCTAAGTCATCTGTTTCACTTTTCATTTACATACTTTTAAAGGCATTATTCCTGGAAGTTCATTGATCTTTGAGGATTTGTATATGGTTTTTTGTTTGTTTGTTTTTTAGGATTTATATATGTTTAAGAGTAATGTATCCCACATGTAAAAAATGACATAAGGAAAGTAAGATGAAAGATTCAGGGCCTCCTAATTAGAAAATATTATCACTCAAAAAGGTGTATGTTTATTTCCTAGGACTTTGTGAAGTCAGCAGAGAGCACTTAATGGAGGAGTCTATATTCTTTAGCTTTCTTTAGGATGCTAAAGTACATCTAAAAAAACTCTTCTTAAGGGCAATTCAAAGTGTATTAAGTAGTACGTGATAATGAGTCTCCTCCATCCCCAACCCTTGGTCATCAGCTTCCCCTTCACAGGGATAACTGAATTTTGGTTTGGTCTTTATCATCCTTCCAGACCTTTTCTATGAGTTTACACACTTATATATAGTCTTAAGTAAGATTTCAAAGAGAAGGTATCCCAAAAGAGTGACCGAACACTGTCTGAAATACCAATATAAATTAAAAAGTTCTCAAAGAGGAATAAGACATCCTGTAGTAAAAAGTACCTTTTATAATATAGTCTTAACTTTAAAACTTTGAAATATGACTGTTTTTAGAAAGCTGTAGGGGAGAAAATGCCTATAGTGCTTATTGTTCTGCTTTTCCTGATAATTGCCTAATTCCTTGGTGTAAAGTACTGATCCCAGAACAAACTGGTGGAGAGCAATAGAATTCAACGGAGAGCTATTTAGAAACCCACTCTGTGCTCTGAGAAAAATGATTGTTACGTGATATTTCATCCATGAGAACAAACCAGTTTCTAGTTCTGGCGCTGTGACACGTTCTCTCTGAATCTCAGTAGGTGCTAATGACCGTGCTGGTGGTATTCACGTGCCGCTGTGAGGTTTGGAAGAACCTCCCATTGCTTGCCTGCCAGTGCTGCCTTAATGCTTTTGTGGGATTAATTTCTAAACCTAATTTTCTGTTTATGCTGCAATTATATTATAGAACTTTTAGATTAAAAAAAAAGTTCTCAGGCTTCAGAAGGAATTTAGGTTTATATCAACTGCCATTTGAACAAAAGATTCAGGTAGATATAAGTGAAAATATTAAAATGCAGGGCACATTTCAAGATGTTACCACATGTCATCAAGTTGGGAGCAACCAGGGCATAGTAGAAGGTGGTAAGGGTAGAGACCCGGTTCTGTGCGGAGAGAGCCTTGTCCTTGATTTCCCCAGAGCCTTAGGCAAGCTGCCTCATTTTCTTGGAGGTCAGTTACCTTACTTTTAAATTCAGGAAGAAAGAAAGGAAAAATAAACTAACATTCTTCAGTGTCCACTATGTGCTAAACATGGTTCGGGGTACTTTTTACTACTCTTTATCAAACCATTTTCAGACCTGTTCTTGAATAGAATTCATTATTTTATTACGCTTGTTTTATAGGGCCTTTCTGGCTGACAGGTTTGTGGTGGTGATCAAGGTGTTTACTTGAAGACTTCCACAATCTTCATTATGCTCAGAAGTTCCTAAATCAGAGACCAGCATCATTAGAGCATAGATAAGCCGAAGAGAGAGGTTGAGGGAAGAGAAAGATGAAAGCATGAAATTAGTAATATGAGAGAGAAAGAGAAACAGACAGACACACAGACACTGACTTGGATATAGCTCAGTGTGGTCATGTTTTGTCACATAGTTGTTATGGATAAACTTTTCTGGTTTTGAGAAATGAGAGTAGAAATGATAACTTTAAGAAATTATCTTTTTATTGTAAAAGCAGTGATATCTTCTGTATTACCAGTGATGAATGAAATTCCTCCTCTATGGTATTCTCTGAGAAAAATAAAGAAATCGGAGAAGACCACTTTAAGAGTCTGGGAAAGGCATGTTTTCATTTTCCCATTCCCACCTTAAACATTGAAACTGTCTCATCCTTTGTGTCATCACCAATGATTTCCTTCTGCTTCAGATGTCAACATAGCATTTGTCACATACTGTGTGAGTCAGACCCATGCGTAAATTGCCATAATAATGGCATAAAATTTTGAAAGATTATTATGTTAGTTTAAACTTTAATAATTTTGTAATAGTTTAAAATGTTTCAATGGAACTATATAACTGATAGTTCCATATAGCTTAAAAAGAGTCATAAACTCAGAACAAAACCTGATTTCTAAATAGATTCTTTCGTTATCATGTCTCTGTGGCTCCCCGCTTCTGAAAATAGTCTTCAGCAAGTTGAGAGATCACTTTGAGTTCCATGTATACATCTTCAGTAAACAGCAGCATGAATAAAACATACAGAGAGACTAAATGGAGTGGAACAGATAGACTTTTTAGAGAAATCATTCATTTCCTGCTACTGGTTAGTCAGGAAAGTACGGACTCCATTCTTCCCGTTGGTAAAGTTGACCTGACCTACATAAAGTCCCTGTTAGAACAATCCTGCGATTCAAGATATGTGTCTCATGAATATATTCTGAATCACATGCATACTGTGTGTGTGTGTGTGTGACAGAGAGAGACAGAGACAAAAGCAGAGAGGGAGAACTTAGCTGTCACATGTCTTTATGTTCTTTTTCAAGATGTTTTCAAAGGTAAAAAATCCTGTTGAGGCTACTAAGAGCTGAATTAGAAAAATGGATTGTTAGTGAATGTTTTCCTAAACCTATTATCTATATAAATTTATAAACTGCTTATACACTGTTAATAAAATCTGTTAAGAATTATAGAAGCTGTATTTGAAACATTTTCATAGGTGCTATTTTGTTTTAAAATGATTGCATCATAAATTTACATTATAGTAGGTAGATTAGCAGTATACCGCATTTAATCAAAATAAATAAAATCCTTTAACTGGTTGAACTGGGACACATAGACAAATGCCTAGTAACTGGGATCTTAGTGTCTTTGTTGTCCATGTGTCAATCATTCAGTTAGTGACTTTAGTATTAGAACATAGCAAACCTAGTGAAGAATAATTAATAGGAGTAAAGTGTTCTGAAACAAAAAATTTGTGGTGTTAACCTTTTTTTGGCTCATTTGCCACATAGTTTCCAGCATTCTCTTGGTTTGTGTGGATTAATTTTATGCTTTGAAAATCAGCACCTTTAAAAGGAAATTCAGTTAAAGGACAGGTTCTACATACTTAGTATTTTTTTTCTCCCACTGAATGAGACTAAGTCAACTAGTTACAGATAGGTCATTTTTAAGAACCAGCTCCAGTGGCTGTGCTGTACTCATTTCATACCAAGCAGCTGGAACTGAGCCACCAGCCAGAGGGCCTCCAGTTGTTTGTACTGAATTAAATTTTAATTGAAGTTAAGCTACTTAAGTTGCTTAAAGTATTAGCTCCTCTGTAAGGCGCCTCCTTTTCATTCCTTTCTTTCACTCTTTCTGTTTCTTGTTTTAGTTTGTTTCTCTTTATTCATTTCCTTTTCTTCATCTAGAAACAAAATGGGAGATAACAGAATAATTTTTTTTTGTCTAAATAAAAGACTACTATATGAAAAAAAAAGTCTACTCTGGTAAGTGATGGTAAAAACAAAACAAAACAAAACATTGAAGAACAGTCATGCTCTCAGCTCAAAGCATGAATTCTATGCCCTTTGCTTTTTCTAGATATCACTTAAGATAAATATTTGAATGAGTTTAAACGAACTATTGAATGTTTATTGAAGCCTTTTATGAAATAAGCCAAAGATGTCCTGAAATTTTTAGTCATTTGTCTGTCAGTTTCATTTCTCTGATACTGCAGTTCCTGAAATATTAAGGTTCTGTGAAGCATCTGTAAAAATGAGCCTTTGTGGGGCCATCAAAACACCTGAGACCTTAGAGTGCCAGGTGAGGACTTGAAGTTGAAGAATCTTTGATTCTATCTGGTTGCTGACTTGATAATAGCTTCTAAGTGAGTCACTTCAGTGCTTACAACTTCTCCGTTTATTTGTAGTCTGCTAATCTGTTTAGAAGCATTAAAGTTTCTTCTCAAATCTAGTTTTGTTTGAAGTAAGGACCTAACATGATTGTCCTTCATCTCAACAGTTAATCCTGGAGAATAGTTTCATCACCTTTAAAAAATTTTTAAATCTATAAATAAGCCTTTAGCAGAAACAAGATGGACTATTCACTAGTCATTAATATTAAGGGGAAAATTGGTAAGCATATGCCTGGTTTCACTTTACTTAAACGCCTCTATATTAACAGATTTCTTATTACCAGTTAATGCTAGATAACCAGTTTTGAACCATCATAGAGTTTAAAACTGTCAATTTCATTGCTTGCATAAATTTTAGTTCACTTTCACACCCATTATTTGATTTAGTCTTTACCAGCAAAGCAAGTTTTATATTCATAGTACGGATGAGGAAATCCAGACCCACAGAGGTTGTGATTTACTTAGTCTTATATCTGGTGAATGGCAGAACTATTCAATCTGGGACTTTAACCAGGTTCTTTTTATTCAGTCTTTGGTTCTTTCTTCTTTGCCATGCTAACTTTATTCCTGCTCTCACAAATATTTTTGTTTGGAGAACTTAAAAGCTGTCATAATTTATTATAGAATTAATAGCTATTTATTTTGCCACCCTCCCCCTGTGGGTTATTTTAAAGCATTGATCTCTTTCTTCTCCTTTACCTAACTCTACCCTATTCATTAATGCCTTATACTTAGGCATTAATGGACTGTTTGTTAATCATAAAAATGTTGCTGGATATGTTTTTTAACTTTGGAATAAGAGAAGTCTTTTCCAGGTGATCATAATTTGTATATGACAAGATTAAAGAACATTCTTATTCATCACTAGTATTAATGGGAGATGTAGTGTGTTCTCTTTTTCTTGTGTATTTTCTACAATTTTATTAGCCCTACTTGCTGTGAGATTCTGTTGTTCTTTCTTACCTTTGTGTTACCTTTTTAACTTTAAAATGTTAGGATTTAACAGAACTGTGGTATTAGCATAAAAACAGACATGTGGATCAATGGAACAGAATAGAGAGCCCAGAAATAAACCCACAGACCTATGGTCAATTAATCTTTGACAAAGGAGGCAAGAATATACAATGGAGAAAAGACAGTCTTTTTAGCAAGTAGTGTTGGGAAAACTGGCTAGCAGAATGTAAATCAGTGAAGTTAGAACACTCTCACTCTATACACAAAAACAAACTCAAAGTGGCTTAAAGACTTAACTATAAGACAAGACACAGTAAATCTCCTAGAAGAAAACATAGGCAAAACATTCTCTGACATCAATCTTAGCAGTGTTCTCCTATGTCAGTCTACCCAGGCAATAGAAATCAGAGCAAAAATAAACAAATGGGACCTAATTAAACTTATAAGCTTTTAACAGCAAAATAAACCATAAACAAAATAAAATAACAACATACGGAATGGGAGAAAATATTTGCAAATAATGTGACTGCGAAAGGCTTAATTTCCAGAATATATAAACAGCTCATACAACTTAATAACAAAAAGCCAAACAACCCAATCCAAAAATGGGCAGAAGACCTAAACAAGCAATTCTCCAGTGAAGGCATACAAATGGCCAATAGGTACATGAAAAAAGGCTCCAAATTGCTAATTATCAGAGAAATGTAAATCAAAGCTACCATGAAGTATCACCTCACACCAGTCAGAATGGCCATTATTCAAAAGTCAACAAATGATAAATGCTGGAGAGGGTGTGGAGAAAAGGGAACCCTCCTACACTGCTGGTGGAAATGCAGTTTGGTGCAGCCATTGTGGCAAACAGTATGGAGATTCCTCAAAAGACTAGGAATAGACTTACCATATGACCCAGTAATCCCACTCCTGGGCAGATAACCAGAAGGAGCCCTAATTCAAAAAGACACCAGCACCCCAAAGTGCATAGCAGCACTATTTACAATAGCCAAGTCATGGAAACAGCCTAAATGTCCATTGACAGATGACTGGATAAAGAAGATGTGGTTTATTTATACAATGGAATACTACTCAGCCATAAAAAATAAAACAATGCCCTTTGCAGCAACATGGATGGATCTAGAGATCGTTATTCTAAGTGAAGTAAGCCAGAAATAGAAAGAAAAATACCATATGAGATCACTCACGTGTGAAATCTAAAAAAAGAAAAAAAGGACATTATGAACTCATCTACAAAACAGAAACAGACTTGCAGACATAGTAAACAATCTTATCGGGGAAAAGGGGTGGGAAGGGATAAATTTGGGAGTTTGAGATTTACAAATATTAGCCACTATATAAAAACAGATTTTAAAAAGTTTCTACTGTATCACACAGGGAACTGTGTTCAATATCTTGTAATAACCTTTAATAAAAAAATATGAAAATGAATATATGTATGTATATGCATGAGTGGGGACATTGTGCTGTACACCAGAAATTGACACATTGTAACTGATGGTACTTTGATTAAAAGGATTTGAAAATAAATGTATAAACCCTAAACTGTTAGGGTTTCTAGATTCTTGATTATGTACAAGGTCTTCCTGAATTGAGAGGAAAAAAATATAAGTGGGAACAAATGTGAGTCTGAGTGAGAATATGAGTGGGTGACTTGAAGATGAAAGATGACTACGGTCTTGGACGTGGAGGACCCTTTAGTGATCAAAGAACAGGTGGAGAGGATGCTGAGTAAAAAGGAATAACCAAAAGAAACCAGTGAAATTAAAAATAGAACAGGATTAGTTCTGATTTGAAACTGAGTACTTATAAAATGTACTGGAACCTTATAGGCATACCTCACTATTGAAATAAATGTGAATCTGGAAGACTTACTCAGGTTTCATGTATTCCAATCATTTTGTGTTCAACTTTACCTTGTCTGACCAAAGAATGCTCAGTAAAAGAATCAGAGTTGAAAATCAAATCAGATTTTGACTTTTAAAAGTTCTCTTTTGGAGCTTAGGTTATTGTAGAAGTTAATAGATAGTCTTATTTTTCTTTGCTTGGGGAAGGAGGTAGGCTCTAAAACTTGGATAGAAAATTTGGACTATTTGGATAATTAATGTCTTTGTGTATTGAGTGGAATGTAGTAATAGAAAGATGAGGCACTCTCTGAACCTAAATTAAGGGAGAGAAGGGGATGTATGTGAGGCAGCGAGTGGGAGGAGGAGGAGGGAAGAAAGGGAGAGAGAGAGAATGGATGTAAGACCAGGGGAAATTGATAAGCTGGGCTGAATTTAGATTTTAGGGTACACTCTATTTAAAAATTCATTTTAATGACAAAGTATTTCACCTTCATGATACACTTTAAGATATCCTTTATTTTATTCAAATTATGTGCATTTGTGGTAAGGAGGGACGGAAGGAAGGGCAGTAGTAGGAGGGGGAGAAGTTCTTTGAAGCAATAAGTTATTATTGCTTTTTAAAGTTTTTTAAGTTCATCTTTTTAATTATGAAGGTTTTCAAACATACAAAAATAGAATAAACTTGGTAACTTCAGTTTCCTTATCAAGATTTTGCCCCCATTTGCTTTGTCCCCTTTCTTCTTTGTCTTTGCCGTCATCATCGTCGTTGTCGTTGTCTTCTTCTCCTTCTTCTTTCCTGAAATGTTTTAAAGCAAATCCTGGGAATCTGTCATTTTACCCCTGCTTACTTCACTGTACATCTCCAAACAATATGGAAATTTTCTTACCTAACCATAATGTCTTTATAACCTCTAGTACCCAGTGTGTAATCCAGTTTCTCCAGTTATCTCTAAAATCTTTGGCTGGTTTGTTCAACTCAGGATCCAAACAAATTCTATTCATATTTGGTTGTTGTGTCTCTTAATTTTTTCTTAATCTACAACAATCCCTTCCAGCTTCCATTTGTGGCTTTTTATCCTCATGCCATTGACTGGTAGAAATCCAATCAGTTGAACTGTAGATCCCAAATTCTGGATTTGGCTGATTGCTTCCTTGAGGTATCATTTAACTTTGTCCTGTAACTCCTCATGTTTCCTGTAAATGAACTTTTTGGTCCCAGGACTCCTTTATACTCTTAAATTATTGAGGACCTCAAGGAGCTTTCAGTTACTATTGATTTTACTACATTAAAAAGCAAAGCTGAAAAATTTAAAAATATTTACTAATTGATTTAAATAGAGTCATCATGAACTCATTACTTGATATCACAAAAATTCTTTTAATTAAAAATAAGTGTATTCTTCAAAACAGAATTAGTGATGACTGGCATTCTTTTACGTTTTTGTACATCTCTAATGTCTGCCTTAATAAAAGATAAATTCTCATATCTGCTTCTGTATGCATTACCCTGTGACATCACACACTGAATAGGCTATGGAAAACACTATCCAGGCATGAGAGAATAAGAGTGAAAAAGGAAAATGATGTCTTAATATTATGCGTATGGTTTTACCCTCACGGGCCGTCTGGTGAAAGGGTCTCCTCAGTCACACTTTGAGAGACAGCTGCCCTAGGAGGCTTGATTTTAGATTCAGGTTCAACTTTTTTGGTAAGAATACTACATATTCTTGATGTATACTTCATATTTTATCATTAAGATATGCACCGTATCTGGTTATGTTATTGATTCTAGGATTCATTGGTGGGTTTAGGTGAACCATTGTGTTTTTTAATAGGGTAGCATACCAATTTCACCATCTTTATCAGTGTTCTGTGTATTTTCAGTTTTTCCTAATTAGTAGGAGGAAAATGTCTTTATTTTTTAGTTTTGAATTTCTTTGATGACTGGAATTTTTGGGCATTTTTCCATGTGTTCACTTATTTTATCTATGACTTATCAATTTATTTTGAACCATACCTATTTGATTTTTTGATGACATTTTAAATGAATTTGGACAAAAATCCTTACCTAATACATATTTGAAGTCTTTCTTATTTACTGTAATATTTTGTCCATTTTCTGTTGCCACTTACTTTTTGCTTATGCTATCTTTTATACGTTGAAGTAATTTTGATATTAGACAGTCAAATCTGGTCAGCTTTTTCATTATTAAGTCTGAACTTACAGGAAAATCAAAATGAGATAGCATCTGAATTTGGAATCTGTTATGAAAAGGACTGTAGGAATCAGCTGTTCTTCTCCCATATTTTACAAAAAAAAAAAAAAAAAAAAAAAGGAAAAGCTTAGAAGCTTAGAGAAGCTATTTTGCTCATCTTTACCCAATGAGCTGGTTAGACTTGAGACTAGAGACTGACTTTCCCAACTCTTCTTCCCCTCATTCTACCACCATTTCTAATAAGTACCTCAGTTAAATTTGGAATGAGAATGAAGGACTTTGTCTTTGGTTAAAATCAAAAACTTAATTTTCTTATCATAAATGTTGTGCTTTGTGGAGGCTTTTGCTTCTTATTAGAGTACCACTGCAGCTGTTATACTGAGTGGAAAAAATACGATTTCTGATTCACTTTTATATACTTTAAAATTTAGAACCACTCTGAGAATTTAAAATATTGCTGCCTCCTCAGATAGAGTAAAAAAAATGACCTGATTTTGACCACTATTTTGCCTAACAGGAAGCCTGCAGACCTGCAGAACTTGGCTCCAGGGACCCACCCACCATTTATAACGTTCAACAATGAGGTCAAAACGGATGTAAATAAGATTGAAGAATTTCTTGAAGAAGTCTTATGCCCTCCCAAGTGAGTATCGTAGAAAATACGCATGGAAATATTGCCATCTCTTTAAAGCTTTGTCTTATCTGGTCCTTAGGGACATTTCTCTTGATTGTACTTGAGTTAAATTGTCACAGCATTAGGTTGGAATGACTAGGACTTCTCTTCATTCATTATGATGCTACAGAAATGTCAGAACTGGCTGCTGGCTAGGCCAGTAAGTCACACTAAGAAAGACAGGAATCTGATTAAGCTATAGAGTACTTGGTGGAAATAGGTTTGGGACATGTGAGTCCAGGTTATTTGAGGGATGGAGGTCCCAAAATGAGAGAGAAGTTTGGGGAGAAGAAGAGATGGGGAAGACAGGTTCAAACTGAACCCAGCTAGAATGTCGAAGCAGGGGTGTGGTACAGGTTGCTGGGAGATTTCCTTTCAGGCCATTTTAAAGGTAACTTTCTAAAGCTACCACCAAAGAGAATGAATTTTTTAGACTGCGTTGCTGGGATTTCATTTTTATTTATGTATTTCTTTTAAGGTGTTCTAGAGCCCCAGGTCCTGCATATTAGGCCACATGGTTAATGAGTTCAAAGTACTGAACTTTTTCCTGTAATGTGAGGTACAGTTGAGGAGTAGATGCACTGTAATGACAGTTACCCAAATTGCAACTATGAAGTTTTGTATCATAATGTAACGTTGGCAAAGGTTCAAAACATCATTGGTTTCTTTTAGACTTTTCTAGTTTCACTATCCTGAAAACTGGAATGTTTCTTCTGGCTCAGGCCTGTTCTTGCTAGTTAACTTGTTTTTTTTCCCACCATATACAGGTAAATTTCCCAAGAATAGGATTATTGGGTCAGAAAGTTCTAAAATAATTAGTTACTCAGCATTCATTCATTCATTTATTCTGCAAACAGTTACTGGGCAACAAAGCCCTACGGATACAATAGCTAACAAGACAGTTCCTGCTCTCAAGAAACACAGTCAAATATGGATGAGGAGGTAGTGATGATGTGGGAAAATGAGTGGAATCAGGAAAGGCTTTGGAGAAGAGATCACACTTGAATTAAACTTTAGTTGAAGAAAAAAAAGTGACATCCAGCAGGTGAGTGAAGGAATGACAGGCATTCCAGGCAGAAGAATTATTTTGGATAGTGTTTCTTTGGGGGACCTGAAGGTGTGGCTGGAGCGTGGCATGCAGGGTTGGAGATGGCAGGCAGGAAGGCTGCTAGGAGACATGAGTAATGACACTCTGTCTACAACTAGCCCACCTTCTGTTGTAAACAGAATTGCCCTCTGTTTAGCAATCTTACTCTAAGCTTAAAATTTCATTTTCATAATCCTGTATCCTAAAAACTTATCCTCTGCCTTCCTTCTTGTCGAAGAGCCTCAGACTTCTTTTATCTCTGCTTTCCAGGAGTCCTATCCTTCCTTCTATCCCCAGTAAAGTTTCTCTAGACCAACATTAATAAAACTGTATCTTGATTTTTCCCTCCAGACCATATATAGAGTTAGAATACCAAGAAATCAAAACTGGAATCTTTGAAATTGGAGCTTTGTACACATCAGAAAGGAACTATTATGAACATGCATTTAACTTAGTTAGAAATAACTTTTGAGAGATTATTGTGTCATAGAACCTACTGCATCCCTTTTTATTCTTTTCATGTACAAATTATGTATATCTTACCCTTTTTATTCGTAAAGGCTGTCAGCTCTGAGGAAAGTTCTATATTTGCCGACTTACCCTCAGATGCTGATTAATGAAAGTGATCTTCCTCTTACATAACTGTAGATCATTGTATCAACGTTAAATTATAGAGAAACAGTTTGAATGACATTCATTCTCTATGAAGGAAACTGTATGTTGTTTTAAAGCATTTTCTGAAGTGTTTATTGTGTAAATCCTTCTGAGGATATTTATGTTTTTGAAATCAATATGCTGATAACATTATATGCCATTTCAATAAAATGGGCATTTTCTCATATTCTCTTCTTGTCGTCTTCTTTAACAAGAGCAGCAGCAACAACAACAAAAATAATTTTCATTATTCTTTCTTTTGATTTTTCTCAGAGAGAATAAACATTAAGAGAAATAGTAGAGCTAATATCAAAATATTCCATCTTTTTGGTATCTAGAACTCTGTAAGACATCTTAGCTTTTTGAATTGGACCTTGAAAATAAACATTTTCACTTTGCTTTTTATAAATAGAAATTTTACTTTCGTTTCATTTAGGCATATTTATAGAGATACTATAACCATAGGAGGTCTTTTCCTTTAGTTTAAATAATTTAATTTAAAACTTGGAGATCGTTCTGTTTATATTCTGAAGAGAGTTTCTAAAGTTTTAACATTTTACTTGGGAGGGAGTAGTTTTGATGTTACTAATGCCTCTGCTGTTATTAATTAACATTCAAGTGCTAATTATGTGCCATGCACTGGGGATTATCTCAACTAATCCTCTCAAAGACTTTATGAAAAAAACTGAAGACGAGTAATCCAAATAACTTGTCCAAAGTTTTACAGTTAATGGTGGCAGAAATGGCACAGGTTACTTTCAAAGACAGGTCTGTATGACTTCAGAAACCTGTATTTCCTCCATTTTCTTCTTTCTATTTCTCATTTAGTTGAGTTTGACTTTTATAAAAGAGGTAAAATGTGAGTCTTTAATTGGGGTTGTGCTTTAGTTGAGTACAGACTTGAAGGCTAGCTCAAGCTTAGAGGAAGGGTAGGAGAGAAAGCAAAGGTAGATTGTTTTACTGTGATGATCAGGTGGGACTGAAGGTGGTTGTTAAACTTAATTTAGTGAATCCTTTTTAAAAAGTAGGTGTGGTTTCACTTCTGGTGTGTTTTTATTTATATGCATTGGAACAGCATGTTTGGACTAGGAGTGCCTTGCCCTTAGTGGGCTCCATAACCCATAATGTGAAATGCTGACCAAACAGCATACTCTGTCATGCAGAATTGTTTCTGTAGGATGAAGGGGAGAAAGAAATGTTTCTGGGACCACCACATGTATTCCTTTTCCTTTCCTCTATTGTTCTAGGGCAGTTGGGGACCATCTGCCTTTTCCCTGTAGGATAAGGAGGTCTTTAGGTCCTTAGCTATTGCTGATCCTCCTCACTCTGTAAGCCTTCCTGTTTCCAAATAGGACAAGGAGAAAGGCAGAAGAGTTGTACAGCTGGTAGACTAGAATCTAGCATTTCTAATATCTTTTTGGCGTTTGATGATACTGAGAACAGAGGGCCTTTTACGTGAGCATCTCTGATTTAATCATGACATCTATAAATATAGATAACTACCTATTCTAGAGTTATTTAGAATTTAGGGAGTAATGAAAAGCTAAGATCAAGGAACTTTTTTCTGGCCTAGGTAACTGTAGGTTTTGAAGAAGAAACATTATCTTTTCTCTGGGGAGAAGTATTTATATATATATTTTTTCAGTTCCCCTTGCTTGAATGAAGGAACTACTTTGTCCAAATAAAAGCTTTCAAAAAAACCGAAACTTGGATTTTTTTTTTTTTAACTGAAGCAAGCCTGTATACTGGGCTACCTTACTGATAAAGGATAGAAGGATAAAGAAAAGCTAGATAATTTTGGAGACGTGCTCTATAAAGTGTTATTAAGCCTTTTTTTTAAACTGAGAAATACAAAGTTGAATTTACAAGAATAAGGTAATAGACTGTATAATCACACTTGATTTTTATATTAGCATGAGAAGGGAGAAAACGTCTAAGGTGTTTCCTAAAAGGATGGAAATATTCTTAGCTAGTCTACCATTAATAGTCTGCGATGTAATACAGAGTAAAGGAATGATCTGAAAGCCCCGATGATCTGAAAAGTCCTGGATGCTCATGTCTATTCTGTTGTTGACACATAGTCTTTTATTACTTATTTGCCTTCCTTTTGTTAAATGTTAAAATGAATGTTCATAATAATTGAAAAGTACTGTTTTATCAAGCAGTTTGCTAAAATTAATAATAATGAGTGAATGACTAAAATCCAGTGTTTGGGAGGAATGTAGAAAACAGTTGACAACTGATTTTGGGCCTACTAGTTTAGCATTTGGTTTATCTTTTAGAGAGAACCTGATCTGTAATAAAACAAAAACAAAATAACACTGACCTGGGGACAGGAGATCTGAGTTTTAGTTTGGTGATACTTTTAACTAGTCCAGTGATTTTTGGGTCCAAGTGTGTAACCTCCCTGCAATATAATTTCCTTTTAGGCAAAATGAGACATTGAGATGAATGGTCTTTTGTAACTATAATGTTGTATGCATTAAACTAAGTACAAATTTAATGGTTTGTCTTGGAGAAGAGTAGGGCCTGTTTAACCTGCTTTAGAGAGTTTTTTTAAAGAATTGTGATAGCAGCTATTTCCATATGAATAAAGGTTATGCTCATTGCAAGTCCTTTATTCTTACTTGTTCATTAATACAGATGTCTAGTAAGTATGCTTCTGTGGGTTCATCACAGAAGCATACTTAACATAATTCCTGACACATAGTTGATACTTAATAATTAGAATAAGTGAATATATGCATGAAAAATAAATATATCAATAATCTGTAATTCAAGCCTACCTTCCTGTAAGTAAGTTTGAGAATTATGAAGTTTACTTCACTAGAAAAAGTAGGTACTGATAAATATTGGTTGAGGAAAAGAGGAATAATTTTGGAAACTTGGCTAGAGGAGGTTATAGATGTATTGAAGTGGCACTTCTGTACCTCCTTGCACTGTTTTTTCTTTGAAATGAATCAATGAAGTTACTGTATTACAAGTGGGTGGAAACATTTAAACTAGAGCCTGGTTGTTTTCATAGTCAAGGAAAATCCAGGGATGTTGAAGCTGGAATTAACTGTTTCAACTCAGGCAGGAAAAAATGACAGAGAGAGGGAGAGAGAAGGTAAAGTTTTCTATAATTAGCAAAAAATTACATATTATATATACATATATAAATATACATACACAGATGAAATTTATTTACTATACTCATTCACTTTTAAAAAGCTCATTATGTGATTAATTTCATTTAAGAGAGAACCCTTTAAGCTTAAACATGGAGGGATATTAAAAAGAAAAATAACTTGAGCATATAGGTGTTCAATAAATATATTCTCCTTAGCAATATAGTACTGTCTAATTTAGAAGATATATCTTTTCTTGAATTTAAAATGGTAAACATAAAGTATAGAATATAAAAAATTAACTTGAAACTACAACTTGCTACTGAACTAAATTTTTTTCTAAAAATACTTCACTTTTATTTTTAATTTACAGAAAAATGGTAAGACAGCATCTTAAAATATATGAATAAATATAAATAACTAGTTCCATGTAAGATTTTTTTCCATAGTCTTACTGCCCTTAAGTCCATTTTCTGGTGAAGTTTTGCAGGGCCTTTAAGCTGAGGCATCTTCCGTGAAATGGTGCTAAGAGTCTAGTCCCGACTACCGGAAGCTGATGCAAGCTCTGCTAAAGGGAAAAGTAGGCTTTTTCACATGTATTTTCCTAATTTGAGAGAGAGATAAACATCAAGTATATGTGTTTGAAATTTAAGTATATAAAATACACATTTGTGCGTGTGTTTTTTTTTTAAAAAGCTTTTATGTCATGAATGTCTCTTCTAAAAGTAAAAAGACTTTGTAACAACACAATAGAGGATTTGTTAGCAAAGTTCCTGACATCTTATTTTATGTTGCTCAGTGTCACCCTTAATAATATTTAGTATATGGGAGGTTTTGGAAAATCCTGAGTATAGGATTGAAGTGAGTGATCAGCCTTCTGCTTTTCTGTCCTTTACCTGCTGTGGGTGATCAAGATGCTTGACCAGCCTGGGCTCTTTCCCTACTGCCAGGTTCTGCAGAGCTGCTGTATGGGACTATCTCAGTGCATGGCACGCCAAAGATCTATCTGGTTGATATTATTCCTATTTTAGAAAGTTCTACAGTTGAAATGTGGCTAGTACAACTGAGGAAGTGAATTTTTGTCTTTATTGTGATTAATTTAAATTCATAATTAGATAGCCACAAGTCACCAACAGCTACCATGTTGGACAATTCAGATACAGAATATTTCCATCATCACAGAAAGTTCTCTTGGACAGCTCTGCCCTAGAATTCTGCTTCTAAGAGACCCTTTGGCTTGGCACAAGTCTCTGAACAAGTAGACTATTTCCCCAACATTCTAATTTATGAAATGGAGGTGGAGTACAAGTGCCCTTTGGTTGCCAAGAATATTAATATGTGAGCAAAATGGTGCGGAACTTCATTTCCTAAGGAAAAAACACATCTTAAAAATATCATAGAAAACAGATGATGGCATTTCTTAGGGTAATAACTTAAAAGATACCTAGTAACTGCTAGCACAATGGTTTGATTAGGAGAGTTTATGCTAATGTATCTTTGGAGGATCTATAATCCATTATTATATTTTTCATTTAGGTACTTAAAGCTTTCACCAAAACACCCAGAATCAAATACTGCTGGAATGGACATCTTTGCCAAATTCTCTGCATATATCAAGAATTCAAGGCCAGAGGCTAATGAAGGTAAAACAAACAAACAAACAAACAAACAAACAAAAACCCACCACCACCACCAACAAAAAAACACCAAGTGCTTGAATTAATGCTGTAGAACCACACTTACCGCCCAAACTGCCCCCCCAAAACAAAACAAAAAGACCAAAAAAATCCTATTATGACAGTGATTATACATGAATCTTTTGTAGTCCATACATTCCCGTAAGTATTAAAAACTGGCTTTCAGAGTTGATCAGAGATTTGATAAGCCAGGGTAAGTCCTTAAATTGCCTTTTCCTGTTTCTAGCTAGTGGGACTGTGCTTAGCATATAGTGGGGTGTGTGATAAAATGTTTATTGAGTGAATTTGTTCTCATATTCTTCTGAGGAGTTACCATGAAGGGAGCTATGCAAAGAATTAACAGTACCTCAAACAATAGATTGGGTGGTTGTGGTGGTTTGGAATAGACTGACACAACTTAATTTAAACTATTAATCAATCTTTTGTTTATTGTTTTGTGCCAGCAACCTAAAATCAGCCTGGGAGATTTTTGTGCTAATTACCCTTAAAAAATAGTTTTTGGAGTTGCTCTAAGAGAGCATTTAGATTCACTAGCCTTGCAAATTTCTCTGCATCCTAAAAGTAGGATTTTAGTTTCAAGTTATATTTTCATGGTGAGAATTGTTTATGTAGTACAGATGCAACTTCCTTCTTTAAATTATTAACAGACACTATCTTACTACTTCATTTACCAAACTTACGAATAGTGAAGGGAAGCCTCTTTGAAAAGGACCTCATTTGATGAACGTTATCTTAACTACACCATTCAGTCTTTTTCCTTTTTCTTTTCTTTGAGGTATTAAGCATTTTTCTTTCTGGGGGAAACTATATAAAGAGAGTCTTAGTGTTTAATTAAAAGTAACAATAATAACCAAAGAGGCAACTTCTAAAGACACTTTAATCCATTCACAGTTTTAGACTATTTGGTAGCTTGGGTGGGGTTCTTTTGGGTAGAGCTTATGGCACCAAATGAGCAAGAATACCAAAAGGAAAAAATACCAGTGTTGGTTAAGCAAGAATAAACGTCTTTTAAAAAATTGAAACAATTGCTGATTTCCTTATATTATTTCAGTGGGTAGATTTCCAAGCTATTTAGGCTATTATTTTTTATTATTAAATTTTAAAATTGCACCATTTTACAATTTAGTATTGAATTTCAGTGGTTTCTGGAATAATATTCACTGCATGAAATAGCTTTTATATAGTGAAGGGAAAAAAGAGAAGAACCTTAGGGCCCAGGGCTGCCTTACATAAATGTGTTTCAATAGCTGCCTTGGTTTGGGAGTAATTTTCCTTAGTAATTGGCTTTTTTTCTGACTAATGTTTCTGTCTAAGCATTTTATACACGAAGTGATCAGTTACATTGGAGCCCCTCCTATCCGCAGACAGTATCTTTTCTATGCTATACTTCCTTCATGCAGGTGACTGTTCTCTTTATCCCCAGATGCTCTTGCTGCATAGTTCTTTGAACTCTCTTAGTTAAAGACATAATGTTTTTATTTCTCTGTGTGGCTTTTAGAAACTGGAGGGTGGTTGAATTTCTTTTGACCCTTGGTGGGGAGGAGAGGGAAATACAATGTGTTTGCTTTTTTTAAAAAAAGCAATTGCTTTGAGGGATGGAGTGAATAGGGAAGAAAGTGACTCATTTAAGTATAACTTTGTATTCTATTTTTTCCTATCAATTTGTTACTGTCTTAAGTAGCCACCTACACTTACTGTTCTTAAAGTGCTGTAACCAATAAGAACAAACAACATAATGGATTATACAGTGCATTACTTTAAGTAATGCAGAAGTCTTTATATTAAATTACCTTTTGGTAAATAAGAACTCCAGTTGCCAAGCAACCTTCCCTCACAGTGGCCTGTCACTGCCATGAGACTTTAGAAAACAAAATTCCAAATCACTTTGGGGCTTAATGGGTCTCCCTATGTGTATTTGTTGCAGGTCTCTTATCTGTTTCTTTAGTGCAATTAAATGCCTTAAATAAGCCTTGGTGATGTACCTCCTCATTCCCCCAAACAATAAACAACTTAACACAGAGATGGATTTGTCATTTTTACGTGGTCAAGCAGAGTAAGCAACTTGTTGATTAGTTTTACCAAGCTATTAAATATTTTACAAAATCCAATATGTTTGGACAATTTTAAGACCTTTTAAGACCTAATTCTAAGTAAGGGATTAGATACAGACGCTACAGCATTGGACTACTGAAAGTGAAACAGAAGGGCCAGTGCTTAGACTGGGGTACAAAGTAAAGAAAGCAGAGTTAAAGAATACAATAAATAAAAGGAAATAGATAGATAGGTAGATAGATAGATAGATAGATAGATTGATTGATTTAGCTAGCTAGCTAAAATATATAATTCTTTGGTAATATGTCCAAGGTGACTAGGAGTAAGTTTTTTTTTCTTTTGAAGCATTAAAAGAGAAATTAATGGGTAATTCCTTTTGTAGGGATGGATTAGATATGACCTCTTCCAGATCTTGTAAGTTTTTTTAGTTGTGTGATTTCATTAATTTAAAGAATTTGTCAAGCTCCCAAATGTAACTGATAGATAATTTATTAGTCTGTTGATATTTATAATATTCTTAAGAGATCAGTGAATTTAGGAGTAATGAGGTCTGCCATTTATATGCTCTGAGGCATATTTCATAATGTCCAAATTCCCATTTTTAAATGGAGGCAAGGAATCTTAGGTTCTGATTAGTTTCTTTTTATTCAAGGTTTATTTCCCCTCCCTACCTGCTTCCCTCTCTCCATCCCTCTTTGGAAAAGTATGTGGAATCAGAGGATGGTTGTTCATCATTGAAGCAAAGAAACTGCACTGGATATTTAATCACCTTTAAATACTTATTACCTCTCCCTGTTTTCCGCTAACATGTTACCGCGCCTTTAAAAATTGCTCAAGTAAGATTACTGTTTTATTAAAACTAGCAGTAGCTTAAAATACAATTTTACCCATGTAAGTGCTCATAATTTTTGTTTTCTTTGTTCTAAATTATATTGTTTTTCTACAACGAAACGGACTTGTTATGTTTAATGCTTTCTGCCTTGCATTTACTCTTTCAATTTATACAAACAGTAGAGTAATGCATGCTTACTGAAAAAGTTAAAATAGTGCAGAAATAAATTTAATAAACTTTCAGTGTCCCTCCTTAGTTAACACAGCATGTAACCTGTTCCCAACACTTACTATGTATCCTTCTTTTCTCTATGCACAAATTTTACTTAAATGTGTATTTGTATGTATATATACACACATTCTGTGGTTGTCTTTTTCACATATTGTATGGTAGAAATCCTTCCATATCAAAATGTAGATCTACCTCATTTTTTAGAAATTCTGCTTAATATTCCATAATATGGATTTTTAGTTAGCTATTCCCCTATTGATAGACATCTAGATTGTTTTTTTTTTTATTATGACAAACTATGCTGCCAGTGAATGTCCTTGTGCTAGATTTCAAATAGGTCAAAAGGTTTTAGTCTCCAAAAGACTATGATAGTTTATAGTCCCACTGATGTGGAAGTATTCATTTCTGCACGCTTCTGACCCTGGGGTGTGTGTGTTTGTGTGTGTGTGTGTGAAAGTGTGTTAATCTTTTGACTTTCATAGTTAACTTAAAATTGATTGTATGGCCTGTATTGCACTGAGTAATTTTTTTGGAGAGCTTTTGAAGTACTTTCTTAGAGATACAGCATTACTACAGCAGAGGTATTAGAAAATTACAGTGCTAGTTATTAATTACAAAAAAACAAAGAGCTAAAAAAAAAAAAAAAAGACAAGGAGCTACTTTCTGATGGCCTGCTACTGCCTTCTAGTGGTTAATCTTGACAGTTTCTTTATGTTTACCAATTTCAAATTCTTTTGTTATGATTTGTCTTCAAAACTTTATTATGTTTATTAAATGACACTCTTGTTACCTCGATTTTTCTTTATTTTGTTGTCCATTCCTTATGCTGAGACTAAAATTTCTATCAAACGAATTCAGCATTCTTTATTCTGACATTCTTAACAATGAAAAATCACTAATATTCTAGTCGAGTATAGAATGTTCAACTTCACTGCAGGTGCTTTGCTAAGTCCCAAATTATAGAAAGAGCAGTAATTGTAATGTTTTGCTAGCTTCTTAATTTTAGTCTATGCCTTACATCTAGGATCATAAGCTTTGTATGTTATAAACCTTGTAAATTGGGAGTATTTTATTTATCTATTGGATACATTTGAGAATTAGTTCAGGAATAGTATTCATTTAGAGCATGTCAGAGATCATAAACTTGCTCAGACTTGCCATGCCACTCAAGTGCCATTTGAGACATTATTTCAGTGTATGAATTCAGGCAGTATTATCTTCCTTAGAGGCCATGACCCTATTCATTGTAATCTGATCAAAGAACAGGACCTTATATCTAGTATGTATTTATTCTGTATCCACTGCTTTTGACAGGAAGCATATTGAATCTTTAAAAGTTTGTTCTTTTACAGCCCTGAGATTCTGTCTCCTTTTTCCTTTTTAAGTGCAACCATGAAAAGTTTTCCATCATGCCCTGGACTCCTTACCAACCTAGCTATTTCTTATATTGCATTTTCTTTTTAATTTATAAACTTTACATTTCAGCTTACTGTATGCATTATTAATAGCTTGTATGTAATTCATAAAAGGTTATATTTATTGCCTTTGTATTTTTGATCTTTTATTTTTAAATGGCTCAGTTCCCTATTACTCCCCCAGTTGCAACTGAGCTCCCCTAATTCCTCAGCTTCATTTTACTGGGTTCCATTGCCCTGCTTCTTAACCATTGTCTTTAAGAAATAAACTCACTTGTTCCTGGCTATGGCTAGCGTGACTTTTTATTAATAAAAGAGGTAGTTCTTTGATCTTAATCTTGTTGTCTCTCGCTTGTTGTAACACATGCCAATTTGTTCGATATTTACCTAAGTAAAAAAATTACTACCAATTTTTCTTTACATTTTTTGAATGGCTATGTGTTCTACAGCAAAATGGAGTGCCTACTTTATTCTCAGTTTCCCACAAAGATATAACAGTCAAGTATCTTCACTTATCTGACTTTAAAAAGTGTCTATTCTACACTTTCACCTAATTTCCCTGTAAACTCCCTCCATACTTTTAAGAAACTCAAAACTTTTCTCAGTCTGGACCAGATGTTGGCCAAGTATCCAATATGTACTTAGATAAAGTGAATTTTAGGGGCTATGCAGAAGAGTGCAGGATACAGACTTTACTCTCAAAGAACATATAGTACAGTTGGGGAGCAAGAATAATGCATTAATTTAATAATAAGAATTTGAAGGAAGAAGTTCATGATTTAGTAAACCAGCCCTGAGTTTAAAAATCTACCTGCTTAAAAAATCTGATAATAATAGGAAGTGCCTGTATTAAGATCTGAACACAAAGAACAGTAAAGAACTGGATTATAAACAAGAATCAAATGGTGGGGGGTACAGCTAAGTGGTAGAGGGCATGCTTGGCATGCTTAGCGTCCACGAGGTCCTGGGTTCAATCCCCAGTACCTCCATTAAACAAACAAACAAAAATCAAATGGAAGTTCTAGAACTTAAAAATACATCTGAAATCATGAATTCAATAGATGAATTTAACAGATTAGACATTGATAAGAAAGAATTAGTAAACTTGAAGATAGGGCTGAAGGAAATATCTAATGGAAGCACAGAGAGACAAAAGGACAAAAAAACAAACAAATAAACAAAACCAACCCACACAGGAAAGAATGTAAGACATGTAGAACACAATGAAAAAAGTGTAACTGGAATCCTAGAAGGAGAGGAGAAAATGGAGTTAGAGATACTTGCCAAGAATTTTCCAAACTGATGAGAGATAACAAGCCGTTGATTCAAGGATTACAAAACCCACATAGCACGAATAAAAGAAAACTATACCTGTTTACATCATAGTTAGATTGCTGAATACCAGAGATAGAATCTTAAAAGTGGCAGAGAGAAATCTCTTCAAGATAAAAGCAAAAGACTGAGCACTGATTCTTAACAAAAACAGTGGAATTCAGAAGATACTGTTGTGAGATCATCAAAGAGTTAAAAGGAAGTGAATTAGAATTCTGTAAGCAGTGGAAAACTCTCCAAAAGCAAAAACAAGCACATCCAAATATTTCACTTTTGCCTCAAGATGTGCCATTTATATTTATAGCCGTGATCCATGTACTTGGTAACCAGTCAGCTTTTCCTTACTGCCTCTTCTGTGAGCCTCTAAAATTCACCAGTCAACTTATAATTTCTAGTAGTTATAACAGGTCACATCCCAAGATGTCATATCTCCTTTCTTTGATGTTGAGAATAAGGGCAACTTCTCCTTCATTTCAGTATCTATGAAACAGGATAATATCTACTCTTCCTATGTCTCATGGCTGCTCTGAGAATCAGTTCTCTTAACATGTATTCACCAAGTTTTTTAAACTGAAAAATACTGTCAGAATGTAACGATGAACATATTGGTTTTTTATTTATGGATTTTAATAGTGAAGTCAAAATGGACATTTTCAAACAAAAACTGAACATTCATCTCAACAGACTCACACTAAACAAAATGCTAAAAGTAGTTTTTCAGGCAGAAGGGAAATGATTTCAGATAAACACTCAGAGATGCAGGAAGGAAGGAAAAGCAAAGAGTAGTATAAATATATTGTAAAATGAAATAAATACTGTCTGTATAAAACAGTAATGTTTTGTGGAATTTAAAATATGTGTCAACTTGATATACAACAATAGTAGCATGTAAGGCAGGAGTTAGAGTGTTCTAAGGTCCTTGCATTATCCTGGAAGTGGTAAAAGTTAAACTTTAATAAGTCAAGTTAGCAGAGTCTACAAAAGAACGTATTATATACCAACAGAGGGGGAAATGAATAATAAAATTTTCAGAACTTAATCCAAAAGAAGGCAAGAAAGAAGAGAAGGACACAGAACAGGTGTGAAAATAGAAAACAAACATATGATGGCAGATCTAAACCAAAGTTTGTAGTAATTACATTAAATGTAAATGATTCAAATACTCCAAGTAAAAAACAAAACTTGCAAACTGGATTAGAAATATGTTGCTTATGTTCAAGAAGGAATACATACACATGCACCTACATATGAAATACACACAGACAGACTGGCCCAGGAAAGTTGAAAGTAAAATAGTGTAAATACTAACCAAAAGAAAGTTGGCAAAGCTACACCAATATTGGACAAAGTCAATGAGTATGAAAAGATGTTAAACCTAATTTGTCAATCTCCAGAATGGTTAAAAATAGAGACTAACAAACCAAGCATTGCTGAAGATGTGAAGTACCTGAAATGCCCATACACTGCTGTTTGTTGTGTTGAGCTTGGAAAATTGATCAGTTTCTACTAATGCTGAACACATGCATACCCTGTAACCCACAACTCCATTTAAAAAAACCGGAAAAAATTTTTTGAGGTATAATTGACATACATTACATTGCATGTTGTACACGTAGATGTACAACATAATGATTTGATATTTGTATCTTACGTGAAATGATCACCACGATAAATCTAGTTAACATCAAACACCACACATAAATACAAATTCTTTTTCTTGTGATAAGAACTTTTAAGATTTACTCTTGGAAATTTTCAAATAAGCAATACAGTGTTATTAACTGTAGCCACCATGCTGTACATTACATCCTCATTATTTTATAACAGCAATTTTGTACCTTTGACTTTTTTGCTACCCCTCCCCACCACTGCCTCTGGCAACCACAAATCTGTTCTCTGTAATTATGATTTTTTTTTTAAGGGTCTCCATATCAGTGAGATCATATGGTATTTGTCTTTCTCTGTTTGATTTATTTTACTTAGCATCATGCCCTCAAGGTCTGTCCATGTTGTTGCAAATGGCAAGACTTCATTCTTTTTTTGTGGCTTAATAATAATCCGTTATATGTATGTCATTGATATATATATATATATACACACCACATTTTCTTTATCCATTCATTTGTCCATGGACACTTAGGTTGTTTGCATATTGGATAAATACCCAGAAGTGAAATTGCTGGTTAGTTTTATTTTTGATTTTTGGAGGAACCTCCGTACTGTTTCCCATAGTGGCTGCACCAATTTACATTCCCATCAAAAGTACCCAAGGGTTTCCTTTTCTCCACATCCTTGCCAACACTTGTTATTTCTTATCTTTTTGATAATGACCATTCTGACAGGTCTGAGATGATATCTTGTCCACAGCTCCATTTTTGATTGGAATATGAATAGATGTGCACCAAGAGATTTGCACAAAAACGTTAGCCATAAGCCCCAAACTAGAAATAGCACAGACTTCATTAACGTTAGAATGGATGCATACTTATTATATAACCATATAACAAAATGCTACATAACAATGAAAATGTATTATCAGCCTTGTACGAAACTACCACCGATGTTCCTTAGGGTTCTAGCCTAGGCCTTCTGCTTCTCCTTCATTCCCATGGCTTCAGTGTTCATTTATGTTCTCAGGACTTACAGATATATTGCCCTAGCCCATTCTGTTCCAGACTAGAACCCAACTGTCTACTGGACATCTCTGCTCAGATGTCTTAGAGACATCTCTAAGTCAGGCGTGTACTGAGCTCATCTCCACATCCTCTGAATCCGCTTCTCCTCTAGGAAGGCACATGTCTCAGCAGTGGTACCAGTATTCACTCTGGGAATCTTGTTCACCAGCTTCTCTGTACTACTCCATTCCCCAAAATATAAACTCTGAGAGTGAATTTAACGATGCTTAGAACAAAACTTGGCATGTAGTAGGGTCTCAATTTATATTTTGTTGAGTACTTCTATCCTCCTTTTTCCATAATTCAGTTTGGTTTCCAAGCTCTGTAAGTTTTTATCTACTAAGAACATCTAAAACTCTTTTTATGCCTGTGGCCCCCTACCTAGCTAAGACTACCATCTGTCGTCTGGACTACTTCGAAGGGACCAAGGGATGAGTGGGTGGGAGCAGTTTGGAAGAAGAGGCATTGGGTTAGGGCATTTATGTTGCTGGTGAAATACCTAATTTGCAGCATGTGTATTTTTGCCTTAATCTGTTAATGGATCCAACTTTATTCAAACTCGTAACTAACAAGGAGTGCCACCTGATGATACTTAATTTTCTGTTATGGCCAAGTACTGTAATCATCAGTGTGAACTCGTCTGTTCTGGGAGTGGGAGGGTAAGGTGAATTGAGAAGACAAAGGATTAGACATGATGAAAGAAGATCTGCCTTTTATTCCATATTCCTTTCTAATGATGTTCCCACCTGCCCTTCGCTAAATCACTAACCTTGACTTTCCAGATATACAGGGGTGTCTCTGTCCTGCTTCTCTCTGAATCATAGCAGGCACAGCATCTTAATCTATTTTGCTAAAGAGGCCTCCAATTCAGTGTTGTAAGTTGAACCCTCTAACCTGACCTCTGCTTTTCATGTTATTATAAAATAGTGCTGTTTTTGGCTTATTGTGTATTATAAGACAGAGCAAAAACTTCAGGCTTCCCTGCTTGGATTGTTTGGATTGGAGTTTCTCAACACATTTCATGGATATAAATCCAAATATTTTTATGGGAGCAGGACTTAAAATTGAGGGCAAGAATCTCTATCTTGGCAAGATTTTCTTCTCTAGATTTGAAATAATAGGTTTGCCTTTTCTCATCCATTTTTACAATTTAAACATCAGCTGTGTTGTGCCATGATATGTTTGTATGTGGGGCATTTAGTTATTAGCAAATTTTTACAGATACCATTATCTGAAATTTTTATGCTTGTTTTTATATTTATCTATAATTTTATCCATAAATTTCTTTTATCTTATCTCTCTCCCCCATGTAAATAAACTTCAGGAGAGCAGAAACCTTGTCTATTTTGTTCTCCAGTGCTTAGTGTCGATTAAGCATTTGACAACACTTATTGACTGAAAGAATAATGTTTCTACTTTGGGCTTGGGTGGTTTTCCTTCTTAAAGTACCTCCCTCTTTCTTTCAGCATTGGAGAGGGGTCTCTTGAAGACACTGCAGAAACTGGATGAGTATCTGAATTCTCCCCTCCCTGATGAAATTGATGAGAATAGTATGGAGGACATTAAGTTTTCCACACGTAAATTTCTGGATGGCAATGAAATGACACTAGCTGATTGCAACCTGCTGCCCAAACTGCACATTGTCAAGGTAGGCCTGCAGGGTCACGTTGCTCTGATACCTAGTACCTCTTTGCTAAGACAGCCCTTCCTCTGTGTGCAGAACTTTGTTGATCTTTTGACATATGACACACACTATTTAGAATCCCCCAAATAGTGTAACTTAATGCTGTCAGGACAATAGGTGAAACACCGTAGGGTTAATTAAATGGAAAATTATGTCTTAAAATTGAGGCATATGAAAAATAGGAATTTGTTTTCTGTGACTGCATAAAAATTTAAAGATGTAACTTTGAATTGGTTGCTACACTGACAATATATGATTAAGCTTTGTTCTATGATCACCTACCTGGCTTTTTCTGTTCAAGGCAGACAGTATTTATTGAGCATTTATTGTGTGAGACACTTTGCTGAATAGGATAGTTGTGCAACAAAGATCAAGATCAAGGAAAACAGGGATCTAAACTAGTGTGTATGTTTTAAAGTATTTATCTTGTGATTACACTCGGCTGTTTCTCTGGATGGCCAAGGCAGGCATTTGCAGTCACTGCTTCTGAATCTCTGGTGTCGTTTGCAGTTATTATTTAAAACTCTAGTTGGTATGAAGGTGACAGACTTATTTTCAAGTAGAAGCAGTTCTCAGAGATTCACAGAATTAATTTGCCCTAAAATCAGAGATATGTCTGGTTTATAAGACATGGGATATAAATGTTAACTTTTGATCTCTTTGTATTTCAGGTGGTGGCCAAAAAATATCGCAACTTTGATATTCCAAAAGGAATGACGGGCATCTGGAGATACTTAACTAATGCTTATAGTAGGGATGAGTTCACCAATACCTGCCCCAGTGATAAGGAGGTTGAAATAGCATATAGTGATGTCGCCAAAAGACTTACCAAATAAAACAGTACTTCCGAGAGAGATGTCTTGACATCTTCCCCTGACTAAGACCATGCTTTCCCTAACAGACTGCTCCTCTTCCTATACAGTAGAAATTTTACTTTGCATGAACATGCAGTTATTCCAGACTAGGACAAAGGATAGATGAGATATAGTAGCTATCTTTACATATATACTCCTAAGCAGTATTATTTTAAAAATCTTTTACCCCGCCTACCTCCCCAACCTGGTATCCTCCTCTCCTCTATTTGCAGTCACTCCATCACAAGCTCTTCACTTTAAAGGTAGTTTGCCGTCTCTCTAGAGCCCTCACCACTGTATCCATTCACTGTGTGTAGATGGCAGAACTTTTGAGGTGCGTTGTTTAACTGTTAAAACAGTAACCATGACCTCATCAGTCAGGCCCAAACTGGTGCATAATGCATGGTACAAGGAATATTTATGTATTTTTTGGAAGTTTATAATATTTAGTAAGAGTATATGAAGGGGTTGCTACTGTATCAAAATACTGCTTCAATTCGGTCTATCCTGGATGTGTACTAAAGGACGCTACCACCAGAGGAGACAGCCTTCCACAGAAAGTCACTACAGATTTTGCTATTTTACTTTGTACATGGATTTTTTACTTTTGCCTAAAAACATTTATATTTCATACCAATTAGAACACCTGACACTATGTAGAAGCTAAAAGTTTAGAGAGAGGAATATTTTCAAGATCTTCCTCAAGCATTTTAGCCATATAAAGAAACCAATGGGCACCTGACACTCTCTGTCTAAATATATTGTTGGTTATATGTATTTTGCCCAGTGCCATTCATTTGGAACATTATTGCTTTTTTCCTTTATTTTAAAAAACTCCTTTTTTAGGTAAGCATAGGTCTTGCTGTTTGTAGATCTTTTGAGCAACACTACATAAATTGATAATTAGTTGATTTAGCTATAGCAGTACAGTGATTAGTAATGTAAAAATTAACCTAAGGAATGTAGCGTGGGTTTGTGAAAATATCAAGTAGAATGTTGTTTCTAAAGTGTATTTAATGTGGATAATCCAAAGAATGAATTATCCATCCTACATTAAAAATGAGAAAAAAGACACAGATTACCATTCCACTTCCACTGACTGTTAAGACTTTGGGTAGAGGATGGTTCACTTCTTTTGGACTAAATTATAGTTGTTAAGGTGACTACATATTTACTGCAGTTTTGCCTAATCTCAATCACTGCACTTCCTTCAATTAAATTTTTCTGCAGCTACATTGAGGAATAGCACTCTGCATGTTTGTTTTGTTTCTTAAATTGAAGTCCTAAAGCAGGAATTATTTGTGTTGTAACAAGGGAGGATGAACTTGGTAAAAATAAAACAAAGTTTGCTATGTATTTATTCATTAAAAAAAAACAAAACAACACCCAGCAACTTTTTAAGTACTACTCCAAAGACTGGTTGTGACTATAATAATGTTTTTGTAATTTTTTATACCTAACTTGTTTACGAAATGCTATTTCTCATAGGCTGTTTTTGGAAATTTTAAGTATATTGCTTTAAAATGGCAATATTTTCTTCCTCTTGATATGCTAACATTTACTAAGCACTGACTTTATGGAAGCAGTCTGATTTTTAAAAGCATTCTGCATTTTGAAGCCCATCACTAATTAGCTTGGTATAGAAAGATAGGGAAAGCTCCATATTGTATCCATTTGGCTCAGGGAGATTTCTTTGTCTTACTTTTCTTAGAACTCCTTCCTGCTGATCAAAAGTTTGAGTGCCCACCTTTTTGTAATTAAATATTGGATGATTTTATCTGGTTCAAAGAACAAGCACTGTTGGGTTATCTATTGAAAAATTCTATGACAGCAGCTTCTGTGGGTGAAAATGTCACACCTGCGCCAGTACATGGCCAGCCATCTTCACTTCCCACTGACTTGTAAATCAGTGGTGACTTGGCATTCAGGTGATGATACTGAATCTTGCCTCATAGCTTAAAGTATGAAAAAGATTCAAGAGAAGGGAGGTGGGTATCTGTTCTTACAAGTGAATGGCAGACTTAAGTGGTGCAGAGGAGAAGGCTAATGGGGAAAGAGCTGCATTCCTCAAAACAGAGAGAAGAAAGATACATTCTGAAACTCAATTCTGAAGTCTTTTTACTCTGGATATTGATTTTTCTTTTCTTAAAATTTATCTTGTGATTACACTTGGCTGCCTCTCTGGATGTCTGAGGAAGGCTGTCCTTCTGTTATAATTTTGATGAAGGCAGGATTATTTTTCTCTGTAGAAAGGCAGATCTTATTACTTTATCAGGGAGGTTTAGTCAAATGGGATGAGATTGGCAAATGGACAAAAGCTAGTAAAAAGATGATCCTAGAATGTGCTTTCTAACGTATCTTGCATTTGTGGACAGAGGATAGCTTAAAACCTTGGGAGATTTGGGACATGAACGTTTTCATAGCAGTTCATGTAATGTATGGGTTAACATAATAGAAGTCATCTGATACTATTTCTGCAACTACTAAGTTATTTCCCCCTTCATTTAAACCCCTCTTGTTCCCCTTAAACAAGGAGATTAGAGTCTGACTGGAAGATCTTACTAATTTCCAAGGGATTCTGATAATTTTTTGTGTTCAGCAGTTGGAAAGTGCTCTACTATTTTGGTTGATATAACTTCCATTTTTTAAAATGTAGATGCAGATTTTCTATACAATTCTATTATTTTCTTTTACCAGGATTGTTGACTTCTGTGATAAAATTCATGTAAGACTTTATTTCTTGGTATCTTTGGCTTATACAGCTTATCCCTGAGCAATCTGTATACAATGAAGAGGTTTCTGACATTTATTCTTACACTAAGTTGTTTGACTCTAGAATTTAGGAATATTTACTTCTGTTGAGTTTTGACTCTCTCCAGAGTTGCATGTAGATAGCTTTTATTGCTGTGCATTAAAAATACCCACTTAGAAAGTATCTACAAGGTAAAAATGAGAAGAAATAGAAATGTATTTTTTCAGGAACATTTTGATACACATTTCATCAAGTTTATTGATTAACCAATTTCTTACACTGGTTATAATCAGCATTTGATTCAAAGAGAGGGACTCATTCATTATTGATTTACTGTATGTTCTTTTTTATTCCATCCTTTTCAAATTACCAAGGTTGGGGCTGTCAAAATTATATTTTTGTCATGGAAAAACACTTCAACCCCCCCCAAATCATAATGTTGAACACAATTGGAGTATTTTCTTTAGAATTACTTGAAAAGACAAATGAAAGCTTATTATAGAAAGCTTGTATTTTCTTTTCTCTTTCTGGAACCAGTATATTGCTGGCAGCTATTGTATTAAAAAAATAAAGTATATTTTCACTATCATAAAAGGTTCTTTCTTCCTTTCATGAAAATAAATAACAACTTGTGTTAAAAGTGTTTTTATTTGAGACTACTGTCTTTTCATAAGTGGGCAGTTCAGCACATTTAATAGATTAAAGGAGAAAACCCTGTGATCATCTCAATAGGTACATAAAATAACTTGATAAAAACTTCCACGATACCCATTCTTAGCAAAATAGGACCAGAGATTAATTTTTTTTAACCCAACAAAGACACCTGCCAAGAACTTACAGGAAATCTCACATGAGTCCTCTTGTTGAAGTCAGGAATAAGACAGGGTCGCCTTCATTCACAGCTATTATTCAGCTACTTTCCACAGCTGCTTTATTAGAGGCATCTTAAGTCAATGCAGTGAAATCAGCAAGAGGAATAAGGAATCGGAAAGAATCGACCAAATTACTTCTCTTCTGCAGATGATGCGTTTATATAAAAGAAATCTAAAATACCCTACTATTAGAAAATAAAATTCAGATGCTTACCAGATACACGATTGAAACAAAAATCAGTATAATTACTGTATACTAATATTAATCACATTAAAAATGAATAAATTAGTAACATTGGTTTCTTCTGGAAGAAAACTGGGTGACTGAGAAAAATGGATGGGAAGTTGTCAATGTATACTTTGAGCATTTAGAAATTTGCACCATAAGTATATTACCTATTCTAAAAAATAAAAAGTGCTTTAAAAGATAGACTGTAAAATATTTAGGATCAAATCTAATAAAGAATGTGCAATTCCTTTATGGAGAAAAGTACAAAATACTATCAATGGGCCTAACAGAAATCTGCTCAATAGACAGGTGTACTGTGCTCATGGATGGAGAGCTTAAAAGCATAAGAATTGCACTTCTGTCTTAAGTAGTTTATAAATACAGTACATTTTTCCCAGTAAAATCCCAAGAGGGTTTTTTTGGGAACCAGATAAATGGATTTAAAACATTCATATGGAAGAATTATGCCTCCCAAACAGCCAACTTATATCTGGAGTGGGGCGGGAAAAGAAGGTAACTTGCCTGACAAGATGTAACGACTTAAGCTTATAGGGACTGCTGGGGAGGATACAGTAGGTCACAGCGATATAACACTCCTGCTGCGAGTACTGAGAAGAACTAGTTTAAAACACCAGAATAATCTTAAACATCGGAAAACTGTGGGAGTAATAAGGGGTAAACGAATTGGAATTTCAGAAGAGGAAGCCTTTCTGAGGTGAAGTGATGGTCTGGCCATTTTCTCCTCTAGGGGCATTTGCTGATTCTGGGCCTGGAACTGAGGATTGGGTTTGGTCCATGCCAAGTAAAACATACTTTTTTTTTTTTTCTTTCTTTTTCAACTGGGTAAAACAAATCACAAGGCTTTTGGTGACAGGGCACACTGGAAACCTGAGGCTCCTTAAATACGTGACTGGTTTTCTCACAAGACATTTGCTGAGTTCCAGAGCTCTACATGCCCTGCTAGAAGCTAAACCCACAGCTTCCAAAAGGCAGAGTGAAATCTCCCACAATCACACAATACTTAGGAGACAAAATTTCATTAGAGGCAGGGCTTACCTGAAACACAGAAAGCAGCTTCAGCTTAGTGGTTGCCTGTCACTGGTGGTGGGGGTGGGAATTAACCGCAAACAGGCATGAGGGCTCCGTTCTAAAGATGGATTGTAGATAAGGGTCTAGTATCCAGAACATTATAATTCATACAACTCAAATTATAAAGTAAAAAATGAGCAAGAATTTAAATAGACACTTCTCCAAAGAAGATACACATGTGGCCAATAAACACAGAGAAGCTTAACACTACTAGTCATTAGGGAAGTGTTAAAAAAACACAAAAAATACCTTCCGTGATAGCTATAATCAGGACAATTCTGTTTGCCATGATGTGGAGAAATTAGGCAAATTTCTCATACACTGCTGGTGGGTATGTAAAATAGTGCAGCCACTTTGGAAAACAGTTTGGCAGCTCCTCAGGAAGTTAAGCATAGTGCTACCACATGATCCAGCAATTCTATTCCTAGGCTTATAACCAGGCGAATTGAAAACTACGTCATAGATGCTCATGGCATCATCCTTCACAGAAGCCAACAATGGAAACAACTCAAATATCCAGTGACTGGATAAACAAAGAGTAAAAATACTATTTGGCTATAAAAAAAAGTACTGATACAAGCTACAACACGAACCTTGAAAACATTACACTCAGTGAAAGAAGCCAGACAAAAGGCCACATATTAAAAGATTCCATTTGTATGAAATGGCTAGTGTAGACAAATCTATAGAGATAGACAGTAGATTAGTATTTGCCAAGAGCTGGGGGTAGAGAATGAGGAGTGACTGCTAGTGAGTACAGGCTACTTTTTGGAGTGATGAAAATGTTCTGGAATTAGCTATTAGTGATGATCATACAACTTTGTGAATATACTATAAACCATGAATTGTATACTTTAAAAGGGTAGACTTTATGGTATATGAATTATATCTCAATCTTTAAAAATTGCAAGGGAGCAATTCTGCCTGGCTAAAAGTTTTGGATAATCAGTGTATTGATAGGTTGATTGGCAACATTAGTGATGTCTATTTCCTTTGTGTTTGAATTAAAGTTCACTTTAAATGTCATCCAAAATATATTCGTAAAGGGGAAAAGGGTAAAAAAAGAATGTGCTTATGGCTGCTAGACTTTATAAATTTAACAAAAATCATTTAGTTTTGTTTACCTAAAATGGGTGAATTCTACAGTTTGTAAATTATACCTCAATAAAGCTGTTTGAAAAACAAGATAAAAGCACAAATCTGAAATTAAGAGTTCATTGTGTGGGTTTAATAGCCGAGCCCACACAGCAGAAGACAGAAGATAGGTCAACAGAAAAAAATCCAAATGGAAGCAAAGAGAGTAAAAGAATGCACCAACAAAACAAGAAAAGAGCATAAGAAACATGTGGGACACAGTCAGTCTAAAAATACATGTAATTGAGGTCCCAGACGTAAGAGGGAATGAGGTGGAAGCAATATTTGATGAAATAAATGGCTGAGAATTTTCCAAAACTGCTGACGGACATCAACCCACAGATTCATAAAACTCAGCAAACTTATTATGGAATAAAACCCAAACCAAACCAAAATGAAGAGAAAAAACATCACACCTAAGAACATCATGGTCAAATGGCTGAAAACCAAAGACAGAAAATCCTAAAGACAGCCAGAGAGAGATATCACATAACCTTTGAAGGAACAATGACTGACGTTCCAGCAGAAACTTTGGAAGCCAGAATCTTTAAAGTGCTGAAAAAGTTAACGAAGCTAAAAGGAGTAGACAAATACACCATCGTAAGGAGATTTTTAACATACCTTTCTCACTAACTGACAGAACAAGAAAAAGACTGCACATGCGCACACACACACACAGAGTAAGAAATAATTAACTAATCAGACTTAATTAACATTGGAACACTATATCCAACAACTGGAGAATGCACATTGCTTTCAAGTGTACACGGAGCTTTTAGCAAATAGTCCATATGCTGGCCCATGAGGCAAGCCTCAACAAATTTCAAAGGAATTAAATCATACAAAGTATGTTCTCTGACTGCAGTGGCATTGAACTAGAAATCAACGGTTGAGAGACAGTAAGAAAATCCCAGAATAAGGAACCAGTTACAGCAAGTGCAACAAGCCTACACCCTATGCTAAATGTAAACATTTTAATTTAACAAATACATTCAGTAGACCAGGAACTATTCTAAGCACTTTACAGATATTAATTCACTCTTCCTAACAATCCTGTGAGATCGAGACCATGATTCTCATTTATGGATGAGGAAATTGAGGCACAGGAAGGTTAAGAAACTTGCTCAAGGTCACACAGCTAGTAAGTAACAGAGCCCAGATTAGCGCCCAAGGAATGTAGCAATACGCAGAAATGCGGCTGCTTTTCTCATCAGGGTGGACTTGGCTCCCTGACCTGGGACAGCCAAGGTAGCTGGGTTGCCAGTTAAGCAGAGCTCAGCTGGAGGAAATCTATTTTTGTGTTTCTTTTCTGAGTCAGGGCTGTTGCAAGGAGCCAAAGGTAAAGGATCCAGGCCCAGACAATCCCCGCGTACCCCAGGGGACTTACCACCCCAGGGGTGTTACCACCTTCTGCGGAGGAGGCAGTGGCGGCGCTCTTGTCCCTGAAGCCCCGGCTGGCTTTCCTTGACCCCGATGGCCGCCGTTTAAAAATGACCGGCAGGGGGCGCAGGCTCCTCTCTTTTCGGCTCCGCGGCTGCAAACAGGGCCGTGCCAGCTGCAGGACCTCGTCCGTTTGGGGAGCCGGCAGCTCGGTTCAGCCGCGTGGAGGGCTTCCTTCCTCTTTATCAGATCTGTCAGGGCTGCTGCACTGTGAAGGCATCTCCGGCCTCTTGCCTCCTTCCTGTGTGGAACGGACGCTCCCCGCGCAGCCGCTCATCTACACCTCGGCGCCTCCCGCCCGCAGAGGCCGGGCCGGGTCCCGCTCGCAGCCTTCTTTGGGGGGTGGGACCCAGCTTTGAGGTCAAGTCGCCGGGGGCTTTGGCTTCCACCGGCCCCAGCGCCGCGCACGCCTGGTTCTCGCAGCCCTGTTGCACTTCTGCACGCGGTTAGTTCTCGCCGGCCGGCGAGGCGGCTAGAAGAAGCGCCTCGGAAGCAAAACTAACAGGTCTCGTGGCAGTTGGGACGAGGCGGGGGGGGGGGGGGGGGCGGGGAGAAGCTGCTGCGGTTGGTCCCAGGCTCCTGCCCCCTTCGCCTCTGCGACTGCCGTCCGTCCGCTGCCACCACGCCAGGTGCGGCGACGCGGCTGTCCCAGCTCCCGCAGGTGCACCACCACGCGGCGCCGCCGCCCAGCAAGAGCCGACGCCGTGAGCGAACTGAATGGTGACATTGTCTCTAAGAGGAGGGTCCCTGTGCCCCTGGAGGGACGAGTGGCCTCAAGCGAGGGAAGCTGCCTTTGGGGGGAAAAAAAAGGACAGCCAGTGACACATTTATGATGCCATTTCTTATTTTATAAGAAATCAATATACTTCAGTTTCTTCTAGTGTTCCCTCTTTCTCTAATTTCCTCAGGCACATAAGAATAAATGATTTTCACTGAATCCTATGTTCCAGTTACTGTACTGAGTTTATATACATATAGGTATAAATAAATTTAAATATATAAATGTTTTAAATATAAAACAAATAAATATAAATACGTCTATTTTAAATACATGCTTCAAGTCTTTTAATCTTGTCAACAATCTGTTGCGGCAGGGATGATTGTTAACCCCATCTTAAAGATAAGGAACTTTAAGCATAGAGAGGTTTCAATACTTTGTCCAAGCTCACATAGCCAGGAACCGACCGTCTGGCTCCAGAGCTTCACCCTCAGAGCACTGGGTTCTGGGCTGTCACCGCTCTGTATTGGGAGGGGCTCAAGCTGTGGACTCAGGAAGGCTGATTTCTCGGCCCAGCAGTGGAGCAGCCCGGAGCTCCCCAAGTGGACTTTTCTAGGGGAAGTTCAGGGGGTTCCTAGCTGCACTGGGCCCAGCTCCAGCCTCCAAAGCACACAGGCCAGCAAGGACAATGTGAGCAGAGCTTAAGGCTCTAATGCTATGGACCAAGTGCACCGACGCTTCATTTCTGTGTAAAAGGGAGGGTCTTGTTTGGTGAGAGGGGACTCTGGGAAGCCAGGAAGAGCGGAAGTGGCCTCTCCACCTCCTTGACTAGAGATAGACGTGCAACTCCCTGCTGTCTGCAGAGGTCACTGTAAGCCAGCAAAACCATCCTGCTGATGGATGACCAGGAGGTTTCCCAACCAAGGAAGGAGCAGAAGACAAGCCCAGGGCCCTCTCCAGTTCCTTCCTTCACTGGAAACACTGTCATTTCGACGATGTCATCTCATTCTCTGAAATAGTTTACTGTGAAGGAATTGTTCCTAATCTCTTCAGAGCCTCCAAGAATCCCATGGTCCTTGTCAGAAAAGGTTGCCTAATTTAATTTAATTATTTTTAAAATCGAAGGTAACGACAAAAAATGTAGATGAAGTGAAGTCGGCCCAACTCACTGGGCAACATTATTGATTTGATTATCAATGGAGATTTCTTTTTTTAAAGAAAAATCCTTCAGTGTTCTCAAGTTACCTTTCACCTTGGTATTCTAAACCAACTCTCATGATCAGATGCTTTGTAGAAATCATAGTGAGAGCAAACTAGAAATACTCCAGCACCTTTGGCTCATCCGTGAATAAACTAAGGGTGAGTGACTTGCCCAAGTCCCCACAGGTAGTTACTTGCAGGATGGAGACTCCTAGGACAGTGCTCTCAGGACTAGACAGGATTTGGCATAAACACGTGACGGCTTCCAGGTAGGGACAGTGTTGCCACTAGAACCCCATCTCAATTCCCTTGTCCTTGGCTTTCAGGGAGTTCCCTGACTTCATAAGGCATGGGCTTAACAAATAATTCTTGGCATCCAAAATCTTTATCTCATGTTAAAACACACTTAACTGTACAAGATGCTCTGTTCATTAAGAAATAACACTATGGTGCTCCTCCTGGTTGCAAGACACTGGCTGGATGTGAATAAATGGAGACATGTGATTTCTGCCTTCTGGGAACTTCCAGGATCACAAGGGAGAAAGACATAAACACAAATAACCAGGCAATAAAAGCAGAAGGTGAGAAATGATTCACCGGAGACTTAAAAGCACTATTCATTCATTCACTCACGAATATTTATTGAGCCTACCTTGTGCCAGATTCACAAAGGAAACAATCACTTTTCACTAGGACAATTGACAGTGTATCAAGGGGAATAATTTTTCTTGCAGATTTTTAACTCTTTAAGTGATTATCAAAGTAATTCTTCACATTGCAGAAACTTTGGAAAGTACAGAAACGGGTAAAGAAGCACATATACAAATTTCCCCCAAATTCACCACCCAGAGGCAATCCATGTGCGGTGTGTTTTCCAGCCTATTAACTAGAAATTTTTTTTTCTTTAAGAAGTTGAGAGCTTGCTTCCCATTCTCAAGTCTATTACATCACAAACATTTTCCCACGTCATCTGGAACTCTTGACTGTTGTAAGGCTCTTTACCCAATGCTTTCAGTCACATGGATGCCCAGTAATTGACTCATTTGCTCCCGACTGTAGGGCATTTAGGTTCTTTCCAGCTTTTCATTATTACACGTTCACACTGCAGCAAACATCTCTGTACGTACATCTTTGGCCCTATTTCAACTTTTAGGTTTTGGAGGAAATAATCAGAAATGTGAGTCAAAAGTACAAACAGCTTAAGAAGATTGATAAATAACACCAAATTATGTGCTGGAAAGTTTCTAAAGAAATGGTGAAAAAAAATGTGATCAAAAATAGGAACATTTTTCAGGCTTTCGATAAACATCACCCAGTGCCTTGCCAGAAATATCTCACAAATTTACACATACCCAGCACCTGTGCACAAATGCCTGCCCGCTGTGCTTCAGCCTGGCTGGAGCAGTGTCTTTGATAACTTAATGCATCTTATTGCTATTTGCACTTCTTTGGCCTTTAGAGAGAAGGGGCATTCTCCCCCCCAACCCAGTTATTCACTGGTCACTTATATTTGCTTTTTATTATGTCCTTTGCGCCTTGTATCCATGGGCATCTTGTGTGTGTATGTGCGTGTGTGTGTGTATGTGTGTGAGTGTGGGGGGTTTATTGATTTGTGTGGGTTCTTTATAAAGTAAGGGTTCTAACCATCTGCCTGTGGTATTTGCTGCAAACATTTCCCCCCAGCTATCTGTCTTTTAATTTTGCTTGAATTTTTTTAAACACACCAAATTTTTTTGTTTTTATGTTGCGTGGATCTGTCAAGCATTTCCTTTGCGGTTTCTTCCACGACTTCGAAGCTTAGGATGTAAAGATCAGTTGGTGAAGGGAATTCCCAGGTGAAGGATACAGTAAGGCCTTGGCCAGGAGGCCAGAGGTGACACAGTCTTGGGTGAGTGGGTTGGATTTGTCACTTGGGGCCAGATCGGGGATGCCTTTCAATGCTGTTCTTGGGCTTGCAGGTGAGGGACCCACTGACTGCTTTTGAGCTGGGAGATGGCATATAGGAAGAGCTTGCCCAGCAGAACCCATGTCTTCAGGACGACACCTGAATATTGGAATGTGTGACTTCTACTGGGAATAATGTGGAACCTATTCTGGAAAGCGATGATGAGAAATCCAAAGTTTTTAGTCCAGTGAAACTTGAGAATTCTCTCCCCTGTCTTCTGAGTCTGCAGCTGTTTTGGTGTTAGAGGGTGATACTTCTGCTCTGATTCTGTTACTATCAACGCTGGGAAGGCTCCTTCAGGCCCGCAAATTTCCTCACTTCACAGCAAATTGATACTTGTCGCCGACACCTCCTCCCTGCTGGGCATGGCTTCCCTCCAAGCCTGGCCCAGACCGCGAATCTTGAAAGCAAACCTCCACTTTTCTGCCTTAATGAAAACGGCAGTTTCAATAACCAATTCTGCTGGAGAAACCGCACTTGAACAATTTGTAAAATCTCTGGGAAGGACTTATTCTGGGTGGCCAGATTTTTGGTGACTAAAAGCTGACTCCTTAGAGGACTGTATTTTAGTTTCTGGTTAGACACTTTGTGAACATGTATTATACCTCTCAGCCCTTTATTTGTTCTCTTTGACAAGACAGTATAATACATTCCTAAATGAAATACTTAAAGATTTGTAAGTTACCCAGAATCCCTGCCTCCCAACACAAACATTTCATTTTTTCCCATCCTGTCTTCCATGTGTGCCTGCATTTTACAGGGCTGCAAATCATTGTACAGGCTCTCCTGAGGGTCTGCCCTTGGTGCAGACCAGAGCCTGATCGTAGGTCTCTGGATTTCAAAGACTGCCTATAAAATGATCATTTTAAGACATTTTGTATTGAAATACCAGCATGCATACAAACTAGGGCACAAATCGTAAAGGTACAGCTTGATGAATTTTTGCAAACAAAACATACCCATGATCTAAACTATACAAGAAACAGAATGTTATTAGCACCTCGAGGCCCCCTCCGGACTGGTCCCAGTCACCAACCTCCCCCTCCCAAAGGAACCACTATGTTCGTAGACGGACTTGAGTGCTCTGGACCTTCATATCAACAGATGCACAGAGAATGTCCTCTTTCGTATCTGTTTCCCTGTATTTAACATCATGTTTGTGAAATTCACCTGTATTGTGTGTGTAGCAGGAGTTCATTCACTTTTTACTTTCATTGCTGCGCGGTTTCCATCACGTGGGGCATTGGTTGTCTGTTGCTTGGGCACAACTTACTCCAAAACCTAGTGACTTAAAACGACATTTATTAGCTCTCATAGTTTCTATGGGTTAAGACTATCAGGGGCAGCTTAGCTGGGCAGTTCTGGCTCAGGGTCTGTCATGAGGTTGCCCTTGAAACTTCCAGTAGGGCTACAGTCATCTGAAGGCTGGACTGGGGCTTGAGAATGTCTGTTCCCAAGATGGCGCACTTGCATGGCTGTTGGCGGGAGGCTTCAGTGCCTCTCCAAAGCTTGCTTTTCTATATGACATTGTGGCTGGCCTCCCCCAGAATGAATAATCAAGAGACCAAGGCAGAAGCTGCAACATCTTTTAGGATTTCTCCTTGGAAGCCACATGTGGTCACTTCCACACGATCTTATTGGTCACCAAGTCAGCTCTATTCAGCATTGAGAGAGGACTTCACCAGGGTGTGACTACCAAGAGGTGAGGATCGTGGAGGGCCCTTGGAGGCTGGCTACCACATATGGATAAACCATCTATCTATTGAAAAGATCACTTCTTATCTCATCTCCGATTACTGTTGGATTATAAGTTATTTGCTACTGTAGTTAATGCTGACAGGAACATCTTTCTGCACATAGCTATCTGGTTTTCTGCTCAAGTAGTTCTTAGAAACTTGCATCCCTGGGAATGGAATTCCTGAGTCCAAAGATCTCAACCTGTTCGTGACTTTTGCTCCACTGGCCCCTATTACTTCCAAAAGGATTGTGCAGATTTTCGGTGCTGCTGCAGCCACATGGTGGACAGAGTCCACTGCAGCTGCGTCCACATTAGGCACTAACACCACCAGACAAGACATGGTACACGGAACATGAAATGACAGTCGGTCTTCAAGAAAATGGCAAACAAGAGACACCAGCTGCTGTTCCAGGCTACAGTCTAGCAAGGCCTGGCAGGGCATCTGTATCATGAGGAACTGGTGACTCTCCTCTAAGAAGCCCCGAATAGTAGGTATAAAGCATGCTTTAAAATCAAACCGGCTTTGAAATTGCATTTTCTGTCAATGGGGAGGCAACATGGTGAGTGGAAAGAACACATTGCTTTCACTCTCAGTGTCCCTGTCTGTAAAACGGGGCTCCTGGCACCAAACTCCCAGGGAGGTTGTGAGGATTAAAGGGATAACGGATGTGGTATTCCCAGCACCATGCTTGCCACACAGAGGGCACCCAGCAAATGCTGGTCCTCTCCCTCTCTCCCTGTCCTGTTTCCTCTCCTTGGTTTAACAAGGCTCACAGGTTTTACCCCCATTGGCTGAAATACTTCCTGTGATATGTCCTTGGTTTCTCCTGGAGGAAAAAAAAAAGTATAGTATTTCTTTTTCTAATTATAACAGTGATGTGCATTCACCGAATAAAAATTTGGAAACTGTGGGAAAGTACAAAGAAGGAAATTAAAAATTACCCGCAATTTCACGCCCCAGACCTGTCACTGCTAACATCTGGGTGTGTCTCCTTGGGGTGTTGGGCCACTTCTTCTCAGAATTCTAAGGTGTGGCTCTGGGCCAGTGTGACACCTCTGTCCAGGCCCCAGAGTTGCTGCGGATAGGGGTGAGCACTGGAGCCAACCAGTCCTAGCAGGGACAGGTCTTCCGGGCGGCCCCACTTTTGCTGCACGTGGGAAGCAGATAGGATTTCCAGACTCGTCCTTGCAGCCTGCAGGCAGCAAGACCAGGAACCCCTCGGGGGACAGGACTGTCTGCATTCTTCCCTTTCCCCACTGCAAGGAAAGCCCTGAACAAACTCACCCAGACTTGGGCATTTCCTGTCTCAGGGCCTCAGTTCCCTCATCTGTCAAATGGTCAGCTGGGCCTTAATCTGCAGCTCTAACACTGTGTGGACCAGAGGTGTCTTTGTAGCTTGTACACGTATGGACATCTTTATTTCTCTGGTGCCCTCATCTTCTCCTTCTTAGGAAAGGATGAGCCTCCCCTCAGACTCAGGTCGCTTTAGGACCTGGGCCATCTCGGCTGCTCTGGGGGGAGGGGGTCCTCCTCTTGGGAGGAGTCCCTCTGAGAGCTCTGTGGTGATTAAATGCAACGATGTGTGTACAGGCCTCTGAGGTGATATAAGAGAGTTCTATGGTACCACTGGTGGAAAGGGATGGCCCAGGTTCAAACCCCAGCTCTGCCACGAACTGGCTGTGTGCCTTTGGGAAAGTTACTGAACTGCTCTGTGCCGCACTCACCTCCAAATTGGGAAAGAGGAAGATAATAATGTGTGGATTAAACTGTATGTGGATTAAATGTGTTAATGCATGTAGCCTTTAGAACATTCTCGGCCCATAGTGAGTGCCACGTGAGGACTGGTGGTGTTACACTGTCCAGAAGGTAGTTAGTGCCCTGAGATGTGTGCTATTAGAACTGGAAGCAGTTTCCAAGAACGCGAATGTGATTGACGTGGAAGGTGAGTTTCTTCTTCACCTCCTCTCACACTCCAGAAGGAACCACTATGAACAGCTCAGTGGGCCACCTTCTAGATCTTCCTCTAGAAATAGATGAGGCGGGGAGGGGGACACGAGCGGCTCATTGTTGCTCCCCTGGGAAGGCCGAGTCAGGGATGGTGAGGGTCTGCCTTTCCCAGGGCACTGGGTTCTGAATGGCTCTACCATGTCACCCTGGGAGGACCACCCTCACAGCTCTGAGGGAGGCAGGGGCCTGCCCCAGCTGGTCCCTCCGGGAGGTGAAGACGCTGGTGCACACTGGGGAGAGGACCATGGGAACTCAGACGACCCTGGAGCCCCTTTCTCTCTGTTCCCTTTTAAAAAATTATTATTATTAAATATTTTTATTATGAAAAATTTCAAACATACAGAAACGATACAAGACTAGTCCAATGTGTATCAGTATATGTACCGTTAGATGCAATGGCTGGTGACCCTTGGCCGTGCTGGCTTTACCTACCTGTATTATCTCTGTCTCTCTATCTGTATCCCTTTATTTTGGCTGGAACATTGCAAAGTAAGTTGTTAACTTCATAGCATAGCCCTCCTAAATAATTCAACATTTGTCTCTTAAGAATATAGACATTCTCCTACATAACCCCAAATCTAAGAAAATTAACAAGCATTTCCTAAGATCATCTAATAATAAATTGATTTTCAAATTTCCCAAGTTGTCTTCCATATCTAGTTTTACAAACCAGGCCTCAGTGGATCACCGTTCTCTACTCTTCCTACCCCGGCCAGCACAGCAACCCCCACCAATGACAGTGGTGATGGCAGGTGGAGACACCAGAGTTCCCACAGCCTGCATCAGCTGTGGAGGTGGAGGCAGGGGGTGGGACTGGGACAGGCATTTTCCCGTCAGGGAACGACTGGGAGCCAGACACTGGCCACCATCTTCTCAGGGTGGCCGAGCTGGGGCTGGATGGTAGGCCTTGGCAAACACTGACCCTGGTCCTCTGACAGGCAGTGGCCAGGCCTCCGCAAAGCCCATTAGCACCCCTGTGGTGCTTTTGGGCAGATTAGAAAACGTGCCTCGGTGGGCACAGTTCACATGCCAGTGCGCCAGGCTTAGTGGAGTCACGTTGGATTCCAAGCCCCCATTCCAGTGACAGCACTTTGGGCAGTGCGCAGAGTAAGCAACCTCACGTGGCAGCCCTGACTGGGAGGGGCCTTTTGGTCAGCAAGGCGGGGCAGAGAGAGATTCCAGCTTGAAAGCAAGCAAGGTAGTGGTTAACAGCCAACTCCCTGCCACACAGCAACAGCAATGACAACAGTGGTGTTTAATGAGCGCTACTCTGTACTGAGCCCTGTACAGAATTCTCTCGTGTTTTCTTCGTGACCAAGTGGGAGAGCAGCCAGTATTATCCTCACTTGAGAGAACACAGGTTCAGAGGGTTTCCATTATTTGCTCAAGGCTGCATTGTTCTTAAGGGGTTGGATCAGGGCCCTGTCCTAGGTCTGTTGGCTCTTGGGATTGTGCCTTAAGAACTGTGCCTCACATGGTAATTGTGAGGGACCTGGGAGCCCAATTCAGGACCAGGCCATTAGAGGTTCTGTTTAGTAGGTCCGCAGTGGAGTCTGAGCAGTCAGATTTCAAAAGAGTCTCCACCCCACCCTGGGGACCCTGATGTGTCCCCCACCCCACAACCCCATTAGGAATCACTGGGTGGCAAGAACTCTGGAAATCCAAGGCCCCAGCCCTCTCTTGGTCACTGTCGGAGGCTGTTGGCTGACCTGTATGTCCCCAAGGCAGAAATCTCATCACCTGGAAGTGCACAGGGCATCAGGAGGCGCTGGGAAGTCTGTGACCAGGGCCACAAAGGGCTGTGGTCTTGTCACTCCCCTCCCTGGGGCATCAGACATGGGGCAGGATTGCAGAAAGGAGGTGAGGTTGGCTGTGACCCACAAAGGCACCCAGTCACCCTGGCTTCCTTGCCTACGGAGTGGTCCCTGATAGACTGGGGAACACGACTTGCCCTGGGCACTCCAGAAAGCGGGGTGATGTTGCTGGTTCCCCTCTCCCTGGCTATGACAACAGCTGGGGCCTGGGGAGCCCTGGTGGGGCTGCGGGGGCTGATGTCAGGGGTTCCAGAAGCCCCCAGCTCATATTCCCTAAAGGAGCAGGAGACCATGGACCGCAGGCAGATTCTGGGGTCTCCAGCCTTGATGTACCCCAACCCATGGAGCTGTTCATCAGACAATGGACACTTTACTGCTCGCCTGCCCAGAAGTTGGCTCACGGGGCTGCGGGTTCTGACGGACACTCCCTCCTGGCAGAACCCGTTGTTACTTTTGACAAATTCACCACAGAGCCTCCGCAGTTTGGATAGGTGCTTAGGAGGGCTCGGGTGTGGCCTTGAATAACTTCAGCTCTGCGCTCACCAGCCTAAGATTTGCCAGATGACCTGTTCTCCAGAACAAACACCTCGCTGTGGCCCACAGCATCAGAACCAGGTGTGGCTTCTCAGTTGCCAGGTAAGGTACTGCTTTGTATAACTGGGCCTAGAAGAAATTAGGCAGAGCTTAAAGGAGATCAGGCAGCAGACCAAAAACACACTTGGATTGTGACCTCTTCTGGTCTGTTTGTTTTGGAGGGAGAGGCAATTAGTAGAAATTCTTGGCTGTTGCCTGAGCTATGGAGACTCAGGGCAAGGAGGGGGTGGAGGGAACGTTCTTGGTAGGCCCAGAAGGGCAGGGTCCCTGAGCCATAAATCTGTGGGGAGATTTGGCCCCCAGATTCCCAGAGACTCAGTGGTGAGCCAGGTGTCACACGGTTTGAGGCAAAGTGTCTATGGACAACTGAGCAGACACCAGGCATCTTTCCAGGCCACCCCAGTTCCTGCTCCTGGTGACTGAGCCCATATCCCCCCAGACCCCCATCCAGACTCAGTGGTTGATGAACGGACCCTATCTTCAGGAGATCCAGTTTGTCCCTTCTCTCAACCACATCCAGTTTTCCTTTCTGACTGCCAGTCTGGGTGACCTGCAATGACGCAGGCCTCACACCAGCTTTGGCAATTGTGTGACGCCTATCCCTATAGCAGACCCCCGCTATGAAAGTGGTGTGTGTGTAAATGAGTGTGTGAGTGTGAGGGAGATACTGCGTCTTGGCAGCCCCAAGTCCTGTGCCCTGTGGGTGGAGCAGTGGGGACAAGGAAGTAGACCTTGGGTGTGGTGCAGGTGACCATGACCCTGGAGGGCCTAACAAAGGGACTCTGCTTGGGATGGTTTCCAGAGTCCTAACCTTGCAGGCATGTTTTCCCCCAGCCTTTCTTTTTTGGAGCAGATCTGGGGTGTGTGTGTGTGTGAGAGTGTGTGTGTGGGGGGCACACGTGCATTTGCATCCATCTTTACCCGATTTCCTGCGTCTCCCCGGACTCCGCCGTCCCCTAGACTTTCCGGAGTCGTCCTCGTTAGCGGCTGCGTGATTCATCGTGTGAGAGGATTTAATGCCGCTCGTAAAACACCGCCCCACGATGTTTTCTTTTCCCTCCTTTCTCTCTCTCGGCCCCTCCACTCGGCAGCGCGCGTTTCTCCCTTGCGTTTGGCCAGATCCATAAAATAAATACATCCACCGCGCAGGAGGAAATGACCTTGGGGTCCGGGGGCCTTCTTAATGGGGCCTGAGCGCTGCTGACAGCTCGCCGCTTCCCTGCTTTACCCACTCAGTGTCTGAGCTTTGCCGGGAGCCCGGTCATCACCCTTTTCTCACCCGGCTTTACCTGCTGAACCTCTGTTGTGACTTCCGACAGCTTTTTTTGTTTTTGTTTTTAAGTCACAGAAGAAATGTCTGTTTGTCTTTAAGATGTAAACAGATTAGACATGAAGGTCCTCTCCTCTTCTGGTCCCAGTCGCCCTCCCAAAGGCAAGAACACGGCCTGCGCCGTCTCCCCAGCAGCTGTAGATTTCTCATCCCCGGGCCGGAGTGGAAATTGCTCCAGGCCCGTGTTGGAGTCTCTACCCCAGCAGGAGGCTTGGCTATGACAGGCCCCCGGCAAAGGGTGAATGAATGAATGAAACTGTGCTGAGCAGTCTGTCCGGGAGTGGGTGGGTCATCCCAGAAGGCAGCTATGCAGCCATCCTGCTTTGGGATGTGGCCCCACCCCTTCCTCCTGTGTGAGCCTGGGCAGGTGCCATGTACTTTTTGGAACTCCAGTTTTTCCATCTGCAGAATGGGGATATTGCCTACCCAGCTCCCATCAGGACCTGCGAAAGTCAAGGTAGGAGGTGGGAGGGAAACACTTCCCTGAAAGACGAAGCATGAGGACGTCTCTGGGACAAAGGGCTGACAGGAAAACCAAGTTAGGGCTGAACCACAGAGGATGGTGATGCTCATTACTTTAACCTCCCCCCCGCCCCTTATCTCTCCAGATGAGGAAAAGGTCTGGAAATTACCCACCGAACCAGTAGTGGTTGCTGGGAGTGCTTTAGCTTTATTTGCAATGTTTTTAATAGTTTTGTAACAGGAACGTACTGAGGTTCCATTTTTGTATTGAAAATATTTTAGTATATCTGTATATGAATAAATAACATTAATAATAGCCTCCACTTATTGAACTCCGGCTCCATAGCAGGCAGTGAGGATTATTACGATGCCCATTTCACAGATGGGGAAATGAAGCCCAGATGGGCAGATGACCGGCCCAGGCTCCCGCGGCCTTGAAAGGCTGAGGCAGATTCTGACCTCAAGTACAGTTGCCTTCTGGAGGTGGGTTGTCAGTTCCCAAATGGACACTGATCACAGCAGCCACTGGGCAGCTGGCTCTGCAGGGCAGGATTCAGAGCAAACTCCTCGCATAACAGGGGGAAACAGCCCAAAGAATGTATTACCGGGGACGGAATTTATGACATCATGTTGAAGACCAAGGGGTTTGGCATCAAAAAGACGGGCTTGTGTCCCAGCTCTGCCACTTCCTGACTTTGTGACCTCAGCCAGGTCCCTTCTCCTCTCTGGGCCTCAGTTTGTGAATCTTTAGAAGGGGTGAGAGACCACCTACCTGCCAGGCTTGCGTGGACTGAGCATGTTGCGGACATGAGAACAACATGTAAACTGTAAAGTGCTGCTTATTTGTTCCTGAAATGAGCATTTATAACGCACCTGCTTTCATGCCAGGCGGGCCCTTCTCTAGGCTCAGGGACACAGCAGCAAACACGACAGAGGAGGTCCTGGTGCCCTGAGGTTACCTACGAAGGTTGGAGCCAGACAATCATCTGGGGAACCAGAGGGCTCAGGGGTGGTGATGAGGGTGAGGATAGAGGACTGGGGCGGCGAGATGGAGCCGCCTCAGAGGCTGGGCTCTGAGCCAGCCAGAGGCCTTCACCGGCCTCTCTGGGGAGGTGACCTCTGACAGGGGCCAAGAGGTAGGAGGTCAATGTGTGAAGCTCTTTAGGGGAAGTGTCACGGGCAGAGGGACAGCCCCGAGGAAGGAAAGAGCTGGTGTGATTGAGGGACCAGGGCGGTGAGAGCAGAGTGAGGGGCAGGGGCAGGGCTGGAGTCCCAAGGACTGCTGAGGACAGCAGATGGCTTTCCCGGGGCTGCCTGCGTGACTCCTTGCCCCACCCTGGCCAAGGGCCTATCAGGTGGGGCCTGTGTACAGGTCTCAGGAGGAGGGCGTGTGTCTGAGGACATTTGTCCTTTCCTTGAAACAGAGAGAGGCCTCACCACCGGATAGGGGAGAAAGCATGAGGGCCCTGGGGCAGGGCCCTAGGGCAGCGGGAGGAGGAGGCACCGCTCCAGAGCCCCTCACCCCTTGGAGCAGCTCCAATGGGAAGCCGGGAGGCAGGCAGGATTAAACGGCGGAAATGGGCCCTGGGGCAAATCAAGGGGAGCAAGGGGCAGGAGGAGCCCAAGGTCCCCAGATGCAGGGAGATGTGGGCAGGCCTAGAGGGGCGGTGAGATTGCAGGACTAGGGACCTGGAGTCTGTCCTACAGAAGCTCTGGAACACATCTCCAAGGCAGGTTTCCAGGGTCCCCGGCAGAGGCAGGAGTCTGGATTGGTAACCTGGATGTCCTATACCCTCTAAAAACCCTAGACATCTAATGTCCATTCACCAGTCATGATGATCCTTAGCTAGAAGGGTCTTTCCAGAAATACCATTTTCTCCCCAGTGCATATAGTTTGATTGAGGTGTCTGTGGGACGTCTCAGGGGGTGATTAGTGCCACCCACTGCCCCGTGGAGGTGGAGTCTGATAGTGTCCCTCCGGGTCTCCTCTTCCTCATCTGGGAGGCAGGAGAGCAGTAGCACCCCTTCTTGTGGCTTTGAGGGGTCTGAGGCGCTAGAGTGTACACAACCCCCTGTTCAGCACTTGGCCCCTAGTGAGAAGCCGGCAATGGGGGCTGTCCCAGTCCTGGGTCCTCAAGTCATAGGATCACAGACTCTTCTGATGGAAGGGACTCGTCAGGTCAGAGAATCCACCCCTCCATCCTCTGATTGATCACTTCTGTGGTGTCCTGCTGGGCAGTGACAGCCTCAGCTTGATCTCCTCTGATGACAGGAGATCAAGGCAGCACATTCTGTCTTAGGCAAATCTATTGGTATTTCCTCCTGATAAGGTGCCCAGCTTTATATCCTGGGGTCTCCTCCTATGGGTTCCAATCCTTTCTCTTGGGGCTACTTGGAGCACATTGCAAGTCCAATGGACACACAAGTTACATCTCTCTGGGTCTCCTCTCTGGTCCTTCCAGCCAGCCTCTGTGCAGATGCTCCAGGCCCCTCACTCTTCTTACCTCCCACCTCCCACACTTCTCATGTGTCCGGATCCTTCTTCCATGCAGGGCTGAGCATGAGATTCTGGGTGCAGGACTCAGAGAAGATACAGGGGCCTCCGGCATCCTCATTATATGGAGTGGGCTTATGGAAGGCCGTGACCTTTGCCAGCTCTCTCTCTCTCATTCTTCCTTTTCTCCAGGCATCCTAAAAGCACAGCCACGGCCATCTAAGGCATGGAGTTGGGGCTCCTAGTCTGCCCCCTTCCTTAGCCAGAGGAGGGTCAGACTGAGCCAGCAATGTGTCCGGAGACCAGAGGAGATCCCGACAAACCACAGAGATTTTTAACTGAGAATATGTTTTTTCTTTTTGATCTTTAAATTACAAAAATAAAACATGCTCACTGTAAAAATGTGAAACAAGTCAGAAATGTATAGAGTAAAAAGCAAAGCCCTTTTGCATCACTCCCCCTCCCCAAATCTTAACCTCTGTCGACAGATTGGTTTGGCTCCTTCAAGACATTTTTCTTTCCACATGGAGGTAAATCTTTCCTCCCAAAGGGAACACTACACCCAGTGAAAGTTCATTTGTCAGGGACAGGCTTCCATGTTGGCACATACAGTGCAATATTATTCTTTCTTATTTTTTAAAATGAAACATGAAAAACAATTTTATTAGCTGTTCTTAAAACAGTGCTGTGCCCGTGGCAGCCACGTAAATAGCATAAAAGTTTTACCATGAAACACCAGTCATGCCCCGTCCCACTGTCTACACCGACCCCTGCTCTGAGTTCTCTGGGCCCCTAACACACTGGGGAGGGCAGCTCACCCTGCCTTTGTTCTAATGGCTGCCCAGGGGCACAAAGTGTGAGCGTGCCATGCTCTCTGACCCACCTCCTAGTGACGTCACTTAGGTTATCTTTAGCTTTCCACTTTTAAACCAGGCTGCAGTGCGCCCCTTCCCTGACATCCTTAGGCACATGTAGGAAACCTTACGCTGGCGGGGCCACAGCAGTCAAGGTGCCAATAGACCCAAGAGCCTGATTCCTGGGAAGTGGGCCAAGGATAGGGCCATGCAGGCGGGGAAAGAGCACCGGGCCAGGAGCCAGGAGACTTGGGTTCTGAGAGAGTCACTTCCCCTCTCTGAGCCTCAGTTTCTTCACCCTCACACAGGGATGAAGCCCATAAAACCGCCGAGGGCTCTTCTCCAGGTCCTGTAATTCTTCCCTGACGTTCAGAATGACTCTCTCTGCTCTGTTGACCATGAAAGGCAATTGGACTTTTCTGGTGCTTTGGGGTGATTCTATTTCTACTCTAGGACCTGTCTGGGTGGGCCTGGCCTGTCACCCTGTCAGGGGGAAGTTGGCCCTGAGGTGGGAGGGGGGCCATGGACACCAGGGAAAGAGTTGCAGGCTTACAAAGGACCCCACAGATCAGCCTCTAATGATTTGTCAGGATGGGCTTGTCACGTGGCTCCCAGAAGGACTGGTGTCATTTCAGAATCAGCAAGAAACAGACACACCCTGGGTCTTTCAGAAAGGGACTCAAAACAGGGAATTGGCTACACAGGTTGTGTGTGGCAGAGCTGAGAGACCAAAGAAGGGATGATGAGTCAGCCCAGAGCTCAGCCACTGAGGGAACTGCCCGGGGTGGAGGACCACGGTGGGTGTCAGAGCCCGGGATCCCTGGCCACCTGGAAACTTGCTGGGTGGAGCACAGAGGAAATGGAAATGCAGCTGCTGCCGCTCACCCCACCTGAGGCAGACTTAAACGGGGGAAGAATATTCCAGCTGCTCCCTTCACGCCGCTCTCCTTGATCTCCCCCAGTGCTGGACGTGGCAGAACCCAGCCGGAAAGTGGCTGGCGAGGGAGCCTGGGCAACGCGGCCCGTAAGCATCAGCCCCCCACGACACAGACAGAATGTACTGGAGGCTGCAGGTCCAGGACTGGTCCATGATGATTTGTGCTTACATGCTCCAGGTGCTGGGGAGCTCACTGTCTAAGTCTAGAGGCAACAGCAATAGCCCATTTTGCTGCTTGCTGAGTATGAACATTGGCTCAGAATAAGGAAGAAATGTTTGTGACCCCAAACCTGAAGATGAGGGTTTATCTTTGGAGCATGAGCCCTTTGTGCAAGGTGGTTGCCTCATGCCTCCTGGCTTGGCTCATGCTTGCATATCCACCAGGGATGCCCTCCCTCCCCACCCAGCCTGGCTCAGCTGACTTTCATCCGACTGATGAGATTCAGCTCTTGCAGGAAACCTCCCAGCAGCCCCATAGAGGGTGACAGTACCCCCATCCAAAGCCCCTTGTGCCTCCTTCTCTATTTAGCACTAACTACATCCTATTAGACACGAATTTCCCTGTTTGTCCACCTGATTCATCAGGGCATGGAGCTTGACGGATTTGACTTGGCCTCCCCAGTGCTAACCTACTAAATGCTTTGCCGACATTATTTAATTCTCCCAATAACCTGGAATTAGGTATCATTATCCCCATTTCTCAGCTGGAGAATCTGAGGTTCAGAGGGGAGAGGTCCCAAGCCTACTCGGCTCTAGGGGGTTGGAGCTGGGATTTGAACCCACTTCTCTGGCTGTGAAGACTGTGTTCCGTAACGGGGCCGGCCCACATGGTCTCACCACAGTACAGCTGTGCAGCGGGGCGGAAATGCATAGGACGCCTCACTGGGAACATTTTCAGTTCAGCATTGGCTCCTCGTCCCCCACCCTCTGTCCAAGCCTCTACATTGGCCCCTTACAGACGAGGAGGCCTTTCCCATGGCCACTTCTCCATTCTGAAATGACCAAGAGTCCAGGCGGGGACGGCAGGTCTAACCACAGATTGACAGATGTTTCCATGTGTGGAAGTGGGATTGGAGCCTTGATGCGTGTTTTCACGGTTCCCTTTTCACTTTTTTCCCATGGGTGGTGTGTCTAGTCGTGGTCTTGATGCTCTGATGTGTTTCACGTCTATTGCACACAATCTTTAGACTGTTCTTAACAGTTCTTTTCATTAGCAGAGCACTTTCTGTTTTGCCTAGCACTTTTATACGCATCAGCTCAGTGGATCCTTCCAGCAAAACCTGGAGCTTGGGCCTATTTGATACATGGAAGCTCAGAGAAGCTAAGTAATGACAATGGCAATAATTTGCTGCCCTTATTAAGCCCTTATTAAGACCTTTTAAGCCTCACTACAAGCGTGATGCTCAACCACACTGCACACAGTATCTCCTTTAATCTCAGCAGCTGTAGGAGGTAGATGATATTATCATCCCTATTTTAGAAGTAGGGACACTGTAGCTCAGAGAGGATAACTGACTTGCCCAAGGACACACAGCAGGAAATCCAGAGCTTGAACCCATCTCGATTCCTGGTCCAGTGTTCTAACCAGCTCTTGAGAACAGCTATAAAACTGAAAAAAAATATTACTTTATTTCGACAAATCTACAACATCATGGAACACAGACACACCACTATTTTACATACCCTAGGAAATAAAGATGCTATCGGTTAAACTAAGACATGGTACTTTATCACTTAGAATTTTTCAAATTTCCTATTTAGTAAAAGAGCTCTTTAGATTTAGTTGCATGTCATATGTGTATGTGTGTATATATATATATCACTCTTGTGCACACATAAAAGGAAATTTATGTGAAATGAAAACAAATTTATATGAAAATAAACTTCTTCACATTCAAAACCTGACTCTGACTCAAGAGAGGCCGAGGCCCATGCTTTTTTACACATTGTCGTCTGTGCCGGCCAGCGTTAGTGACACAGACCCCTCTCTCCCTTTCTGTTTTATATATGTCTGTATATGTATAACTGAATCATTTTGCTGTACACCTGAAACTAACATTGTAAAAAATCAACTAGACTTCAATAAAGAGTAAAACAAAGAAATTTTATTGAACTAAAACTTACATATAATAAAGTGCACAAATCATAAGCCTTTCTGATGAGTTTTTTATCCATGTACGTATACATCTGTGCTCAGCGGTGGGCTGATTGTTAAATATCCAGGAATTTTGCAAACCAGTTTTAAACTGTCGCTTAGAATCAGCCATGGTGGAAATATTTACACTCTGGAAATTGGCAAATGTTACAGTTCAGGGCTTTTTTCCCCCTTGCCCTGAGAGATTGGTTTCCCAGCACCTCATTGAGAGTAACCACCACCAGGATCAGGAGAGAGACTTCCAGCACCCAGAGACCCCTTTGTCTCTCCCCGGCCCCTCTCCACCAAGGAACCTCTCTGAAGCAGCGTTTCTCACAAGAATCTGCAGACGGACCGAGAGCTAAGGCGCTGGGCCCTTGCACTGGCTTTACCTTTTGTGGCTCTTCCCACATTTGACTCCGCGGGAGGAATGCTGCTGAACACGTCTGCTTTACCACCTCCCCCACCAGTACCCACAGCCGGCTGGTTCCTAGAGGTTAGAAGAATACTCCTCTATTGTCTGCAGGGTTTTCTTCCAAGCCACAGAAACCCATACCCGAGTGACGCTTGGCTTGGGCAGGCGATGGTAACTCCATCCAGAGGGCCCCCGGCCAGCAGATTGGGAGACACATCCCAATTTCAGAGCTATTAAAATGTGAAAAAGAGCACCTCTTAGAATCGCAGGCGTAGAGTGCCTTAGTACTCTTTTGAACGTCTTCCGTTGCTGAAGCAGTTTCCTTTGAGAAGCAGCTTGTCTCGATGATGAAGCCCCATCAGGCAGATGTGCTCACTGGTCGCCCTGTCCCTAACCAGGTGGTGTCTGCCCACTTCTCCGGGGTCAGCCAGGTGTTGCTACCTCTGGCCCCAAAAGAGAGGGAAACCGTGGCTCTGAAACTAGGCCGCTCTGGACCATCTTTTCTGGGTGCAAAGGTGGGACTTGTGCTCCCCGAGAATAGCTCAAGGTGTCCTTTCTGGGGTCTCACCTCGGGCACAAACTCGTGATGACTGTTTCCGGGGCAGCATTGTCTGCCCAACCTGGCTGTGACCTTTTGCAACTGTGTTCTCTCACAGCCCAGCAGGCCTCTGACACGGAGCAAGCACCCTGGAGATATGTGAATGAATGGGCAAGGGAGATGGGGGTGGAGATGTGTCATTCTGCAGCCTGCCTGACTCTCTGCCCATGGGAGAGATGCTTCTCTGTGACACTGGCAGGAACTACTAGGATGGTATGTAAATCAGCTTCGCACAAGCTCCGAGGGGTTAATTGAGAGCATCATTATCTCCCTTTGGAGGCCTTGGGACCATTCTGGTCTTCTGTGACTTGGTTTAGGCTGCCGGCCAAGGCCTGGGTCTCTGGTGGGCCAGGCAGGGAGTGGCAGGGAGGACCTGCTCTAGGGCTGGGAGAGGGGGTGGCAGGAAGCAGCATCCAGGGTGAAGTGGATCCAGAGCAGTGGGTTTAGATAAGACCTCAAAATAGCAGGGAGATTGCAGTGAGTTTGCTGAAGATGGAGTGAGAGGGTTGGCGCGCTGGGAGTCTGGAACAGACCCAGTGTGTTTTTCAGGGACTGGGGCCCAGTTCAGAGGGAAGTTTGCTTGCTCCTGGCCAGTGAAGAGCCTTCAGCCTCAACCAGAATATCTGAGCTCAAGTCCCAGCTCTGCCACCCCCAGCCACCTCCATTCCTCATGATGCCAGGTGGTCACTGTCTTCTCTGGGTCTCAGTTTCACCTCCTGGAAAACCAAGATAATAACCCTGACTCACAAACCTCTCAGTTATGGTTGTGGGAATAGTTACAATGTGCTTATGTGACAGTGAGTCTTTGCTCTGGGACCAGACCCAGAGTACTTTCCATGAATTAATTCAGTGGTTCTCAAAGTGTGGTCCAGGGACCAGCAGCAGCAGCAGCACTTTGGAACTTGTTAGAAATGTAAATTCTTGGGCTCCTGCTGAATCTGAAACCCCCAGAATGTGGCCAGCAGTCTTCATTTTAACAGCCTCTCTAGGAGACTCTGTTGCAAACTAAAAGCTGAGAATCAAGGCATTAGCTCATCAGTCATCATCGATCCTGTGAAGTAGGTACTTTTACCATGAAGAGTAAAAGCCTCAGTTAAGCCGATGGTCCTCGATTTTTCTAGACTGAAAAACAGCTTTTTTTTTTTTAAAAAAAGTTGTGATTCATATACCATACAATTAACCCTTTTACAAAGTGTACAATTCAGTGGTTTTTAGTATATTCACAAGGTCATGCCACCATCACTATTCATTCCAGAGTATTTTCATTGCACCCCAAAGAAATGATGTACCTTTTAGCAGTCACTCCCCATTCCCCTCCCCTCCTCTTGGCAACCACTAGTCTATTCTGTTTCTGTAGATTTTCTGCTCTGGAAGTTTCACACAAACGGGATCATTTACCATGTGGTCTTTCGCTTCCCTGAGCATGATGTTTTCAAGCTTGTTCCATGTTGTACTTCTTTCCTTTTTATGGCCAAATAATGCTAATAGTCCTCCCTTTTGTGGCTACGTCATATTTTGTGTATCCGTTCGTCCACTGATGGACGCTTGGATTGTTTCCATTTTTTGTTAATTTCGTTGTACACTGAATGTACAATTCAGTGGCATTGAGTTCATTTACAATGCTGAGCAACCATACCCTCTATCTAGTTCCAAAACATTTCATCACCCCCAAGGGACACCCTGTACCCACTGGGCAGTCACTCCTCTCCCCTAAGCCCTGGCCACCACCCATCTGCTTTCTGTCTCAATGGATTTACTATCCTGGATATTTCATATAAATGGAATCATATAATATGTGATCTCCTGTGTCTGGACTTAGCATCAAGTTTTCTAGTTTCATCCATGATGTAGTGTGTATCAGTACTTCATTCCTTTTCATGGCTGAATAATAGTTTATTATATGGATGTACCACAGTTTGTTTACGCATTCATCCACTGATGGACATTTGGGCTGTTTCCACTTTTTGGCTAATGTGAATAGTGTTAACTATGAATATTCATGTACAAGTACTTTGTTTGTTTGTTTGTTTATTATTTAAATTTTTTTGGGGGGGAGAGGTAATTAGGTTTACTTATTTTTAGAGGCGTTACTAGGGATTGAACCCAGGACCTTGTTTGTGCTGAGCACGTGCTCTACCACTTGAGCTATATACCCTCTCCCTACAAGTACTTGTTTGAATACCTATGTTCAGTTCTTTTGGGTATATATCTAGGAGCAGAATTGCCAGGTCATATGCTAACTACATGTATTACTTTTTGAGGAAGGGTCAAACTGTTTTACAAAGTGGTTGCACCATTTTACATCCCCACCAGCAATGTATGAGGGGGTCTAATTTCTTCACATCCTTGTCAACACTTGATATTTTCTTTCTTTTTAAAAAAAATTTTAGCCATTCTAGTGGGTGTGAAGTGGAACCTCACTGTGGTTTTGATTTAGATTTCCTTAATGATTACTGATGTTGAGAGCATCTCTTCATATGCTGGCTGGCCACTTGGATATCTTCTTTGAAGAAGGTCTATTTAAGTCCTCCGCCCATTTTTGAATCAGTTTGTCTTTTTGGTGTTGAGTCTCAGGAGTTTTCTATATATTCTGGATAGCAATCCCTTATAGGATATGTGATTTGCAAATATTTTCTCCCATTCTGTGGGTTGCCTTTTTACTCTCTTGATAGTGTCTTTTGATGCACATGTTTAAAAATTTTGATGCAGTCTGATTTATCTATTTTTTCCTTTGTTATTCGTGCTTAGGTAACTAAGAATTCACTGCTAAATTCAAGATCGTGATGATTTAACCACTACATTTTTTTCTGAGAGTTTTATAGCTTTAGTGCTTTCATTAGGTCTTTGGTCCATTTTGGGTTGGTTTCTATATAGGATATGAGGTAGGGGTCCAATTTCATTCTTTTGCACATGGATAGCCAGTTGGTCCATTACCATTTACTGAAGAGACTAGAAAGAGGCAGTATTTTAAAGAAAAAAATGTTAAGTAAAATACTACTGTAGCTGATATGTGCCAGAAATGGCAAAAAGTGGGAAGGCGGTACTTGAGTGAGTGAAGTTCGGCAATGCTGTTTCTACTGATTTTCGCTCCTTGAAGATTTCCTCCGGCCTGGGGAGATGCTCTGTTTGGTAAAAAATGCCAGGACTGAGGCGACATGGCCGCAGGTCTCCCACCCAGAGGGACAGCTTGCCGAGATCTCAGCCAGGCTTCTCCGCCTCTGTTCTTCCTAGAACTGCATTCATGGACGAGGGTCTCCAGGAGCAAAGAAGAGTGACCCCATCGGTTGCTCACCTGGTGCCCATCCGCTCCCTCCTCTTCCCCTAACTGGGCCTTGGTCCAGAGCCAGGCCCAGCACCTCTCCCATATGGCCAAATGTGGTTCCAAAAACAACCTCGGGAACATTTAGATGTGTTTTCCAGACCAGGCGAATGGTGCTGCTGTCCACAGCCCAGACTGAGGTTTCTGCTGGGTGGAGGAGGCATCACTCCAGTGTCCATTTTCTTCTTCACATGACCTTCTCCCTGTGTCTCTGTCTCAGTGTCTTTTCTCCTCTTATAAGGACACCAGTCACATTGGATTAAAAGCCCACCCTACTCATGATGATGTTAGGACCTCATCTTAACTAATTACATCTGCACTGATCCTATTTCTAAAGAAGATCACATTCTGAAGTTCCAGGAGGGGCATGCATTTTGGAGGGGACACTGTGCAACCCTGTGCACCAGGCAATACTGAGGGCATAGCTGCGAAGGCGGCTGTCGCTGACCTTCCCCTTCCGGGAGCCCCACTGCACACCTTTGTTTCTAAGAGCCTGCACCTGCGGCTTTCCTCAGAGGCCTCCCCTTGAGCTACTAAAACTACTTTGCTTGCTTGCGCACACAGACACACACAGACACACAGACACACAGACACACACAGAGCTGGAAGTGCCTGGGCATGTATGTCCCTGGTGGGCCTTAGCATAATAATGACTGACCAGTCCTTATGCAGGATGTGAAAGTCCAGCTCACTTGCCTCCAGCTGGGAGCAAACTCTGAGGTGGCACTGACTCTCCAGAGCCCCCCACAGGTCAGGCCCAAGCTGACCAGTTCACTTTCCATGTCCAATTTCCCCTACCCTGTTTGCGGATTGTCCTGGGTACACTTTCTTCAGAAATTCACATTCACATGAATCCTCTTCTCAAAGTCTGCTCTGGGCAGCCCAGCATCTGCTGTGGCCAGGATTGAGGTGGGAACCCCGCCCAGGGGAACCACGAAGGGACCCACTTTACAGGGTCCCAAGGTTCAGTGACTCATGGCTGGTGGTGCTTGGTGAATGGAAACACCCTCTGGGAACACTGAGGTGTCTCCCGCACATCCTGCTCAGACGGGTCTTCCCAACCACACCATCTGAGATCTTCGAATCTTGTCCTTTCAGGCTGCTGGCCAACCAGCCTGGGAGTTTGTGCCAACATGTAGCACTTCTTCCTCCATATGAAGGGGATGACCAAAGCTACCACTCACAGTCCCGTGTGCCGACCCATGACCCAGACCAGAGTCCTTTACTCCTCTGACAGTTGACCATAGGGAACTTTGACTGTGAGGCCACAGGAGTGTGTGGAGGGACAGGTATAGATGCAACAGAAGTAAGTGACACAGGGGTCTGGTCCACCTCTTCATAGAATCTGCTCGGATCTTCGCGACCTGCCCAGTCCCAGTTCCAAATACATCACTTCCATTCTCCGATGGATTGCTGCTGTGGCCTCTTAATGCTACAACTTGGTGGATTTGATAATTTCCAGCTCACAATGGAAGTGCAGATGGTGTAGTTACTCGGTGTTTCATGGTCAAGAATTCAGTCTCTATTAGGATTCAGTAAAATGCCAGAATTTTTTTTTTTAAAGAGTGGTTCTCTAATGCAGAAAACCCTAGGAATCTGCACACATGTTCTTCTACTGAAGTTTGTGGGAGACTCTGCCCAGTATCTTTATCTAGCACTGTGGAATCTTCTTGGTCAAGCAGCTTAAATAACAGGGCAGTTTGCACTGCAGCTTGAACCTCTGTGGAGTTATCTCTTCCTTTGTCTCAAGAATGATAACTTTTTATAGCAAATGTTGGTGAAGATGTAAAGAAATTGGAACACTTGTGCACTGTTGGTGGGAATGTAAAATGGTACAGCCACTGTGAAAAACAGTATGGTGGGCCAAAGCAACCTTGAGAAAGAAGAACAGAGCTGGAGACCTCAGACTATATTACAAAGCTACAGTAATTAAAACAGCATGGTACTGGTACCAAAATACACACATAGATCAATGGAACAGAATAGAGAGCCCAGAAATAAACCCATGCATTTATGGTGTAACTAATCTATGACAAAGAAGGCAAGAATATACAATGGGTAAAAGACAGTGTCTCCAATAAGTGGTGCTGGGGAAACTGGGCAGCTTCATGTAAAAGGATGAAATAGAACATTTTCTCACATCATATACAAAAATAAACTCAAAATGAATTAAACGTAAGAGTGGAAATTATAAAACTCCTGGAAGAAAACATAGGCAGAACACTCTTTGACATAAATTGTAGCAATATTTTTTTGGATGCGTCTCCTAAGGCAAAGGAAACAAAAGCAGAAATAAACAAATGGGACCTGATTAAACTTAAAAGCTTTTGGACAGCAAAGAAAACCATTAGCAAAATGAAACTATAACCTACTGAATGGAAGAAGATGTTTGCAAATGAAATGACTGACAAGGGGTTAAAATCCAAAATCTATAAACAGCTCATACAATTCAATAACAATAAGAGAAACTCAAACAATCTGATTTAAAAATGGGCAGAAGACCTGAATAGATATTTTCCCAAAGACAATAAACACATGGCCAATAGGAACATGAAAAGATGCTCAACGTCACTAATTATTGGGGAAAAGCAAATCAAAATCACAATGAAATATTACCACACAGCTGTCAGAATGGCTATAATCAAAAAGACCACAAATAACAAATATTGGCAAGGATGTAGAGAAAAGTGAACCCTTGGACACTGTTGATGGGAATGTAAGTTGGTGCTGTGGAAAACAGTATGGAGGTTCCTCAAAAACTAAAAATAGAACTACTTTATGATCCAGCAATTCCACTCCTGGGTGTGTATCTGAAGAAAATGAAAACACTAATTCAAAAAGATATATGCACCCCAACATCCATAACAGCATTATTTACAATCGCCAAGATATGGAAGCAACCCAAGTGCCCGTCAACAGATGAATGGCTAAAGAAGATGTGGTATATATATATATATATATACACATACACACACACACAAGGAAATAATACTCAGCCATAAAAAAGAATGAAAAATTTGCCATTTACAACCACATGGATGGATCTGGAGGGTATTATGCTTAGCGAAATAAGTCAGCTACAAGGATATACTGTACAGCATAGGGAATATAGTCAATATTTTATAATAACTTTAAATGGAATATAATCTATTAAAATTTTGAATTACTATGTTGTACACCTGCGACTAATATAATGTAAATCAACTAAAAAATCCCCCAACCCACCCCCCCAGTATGGCGGCTTCTCAAATAATTAAAAATAGAATTACTATATGATCCAGCAATTCCACTGCTGGGTATATACTCAAAAGAAAAGAAAGTGGAGTTTTGAAGAGATATTTTACACCCATGTTTATAGCAGCATTAGTCACAATAGCTAAAACATGGAAGCATCCCAAGTATCCATGGATGGATGAATGTATAAGGAAAATGTGGTATATCATACAATGGAATGATATTCAACCTTAAAAAAGGAGGATATCCTGTCATATGCTGCAACATGGATGAGGCTTGAGGACATGATGCAAAGTGAAATCAGCCAGTCACAAAAAGACACGCTGTATGATTCCACTTATATGAGACACTTAGAGTAGTCTAGATCACAGGGACAGAAAATAGAATGGTGATTGCCAGGGGCTTGGGGGTTATTGTTTAATGGATATAGAGTTTCCATTTTGCAGGGTGGAAAAGAGTTACGGGGATGGATGGTGGTGATGGTTATGCAACAATGTGAATGCATTTAATACCACTGAACTATATACTTAAAACGGTAAAGATGGTATACTTTATGTTGTATGTGTTTTCACACACACACACACACACACACACACACACACACACACACACACAAAGCTGATAGCTTTCTGGTCACCTAATAAATAGATCAGAGCAGTATTCCCAAGTGTGGAATACGCTGCTTCAAAATTCAGAGGCCAAAGAGGGAGGCTTAAAACAATAGGAATTTATTCTCTCCAAGTCCTGGAGGTCTCAGGTCTGAAATCAAGGTGTTGGCAGGGCTATGCTCCCTCTGAGGGCTCTAGGGGACAATCCATTCTCTGCCTCCTCCAGCCTCTGGTCACTCCAGACATTCCTGGGCCGGCGGCTTCTCTACTCCAATCTCTGCGTCTGTGGTCACATTGTTTCCTCTTCTCTGTGTGTCACTTATAAGGACATTTGTCATTGGATTTAGGACCTGCTCAGATACCTAAAGATTATATTCTCTTCTTGAGATCCTTAATTACATCTGTAAAGACCCATTTGCCAAATCAGGTAATAGTCACAGGTTTCCGGGATAAGGACACTGACATATCTTTTGATGGGAGAACTTGTTTTGCCCTCTGCATAGTAAAAGGTGCAAAGTGTCACAACTTGTCTCTTCTTGGAGGTGAGGGGTTGGTATGCCTCAGCTCCCTGGCTCCTTAATGTCTTCATCAACATGAAGACATCAACAAACACCTTGGCATCTTCAGGGGGTTTATCTTTCACCCTCTGGCACGTGATTCTTGCCAATTCCTGCCCTCCAGGTGTACAGCAGCAGGGAACTGGGGCACTGGCCCAAGGAAGTGGATGTGGGTAATGTTCCAGCAGCGTCCACTGCAAAGTCCTGGATCATTTTATCATTCCGGACACCACCCTGGGCCAGCATGTCAATATCATGCGAGTGTTGGCTGCCAGCATCTTATATCTGCCCCTTTCTCTGGAGAATTGCTCTCTGCCCTATAGTAGGGATCTTACCAGTGAGGTAACTTCCCTCTCTTACTCCCCTGGCTGACTGGACACATGGGAGTACAAAAGGCTGGCTGCCTGGGGGGCAACTCAGTGGTGCAATTCATGCTCTAGAGGCCTCGTGAGCTCAGAAGGAGGCCAGTCTCCAGCCCAAAAGCATCACAGATTTGCTTTCTTCCCCTGCTCCGTCCTACTGCCGCTGTTCCACTTCTGAAAGCCCATCCCACAAAAATCCCTATCTCTGGATCTGCTTCTGGGGAATCTGAGCTGAGACCATCCCTGAAAGTGCCAGTATGATGGAGAGGGGGCGGGGCCTGGAAAGTGATCTGCTGTCCCTACCAGGTAAAGGCAAACTGCTTTGGCTCCTCTCTGCTGTCAGACATCGTGAGAGAGTCGGCCAGATCAATGGGTGTCAATTTCAGACACCGCTGACCCGCCCCAGTGAAGGTACCACATGCAGCACGAGATTCAGTGGCACCTGACTAAGCACCTGGAGGTCTGCACTCACCTCTGCAGAGAGCCCTTCCCTGACCCCCTTGTCTCATCTCGCCTTCCAACCCCCAATCTTCCTCCATCATATTCTCCCATTTTATTTTCTATAGCCCTTATTCTTTTCTGAAATCACATCATGTATTTGTTTGTTTATGGTCTTTCTCTCCAATGAGGCTGAGGGATGGGGATTTTGACTTATTCTGCCTCCCAAGCCCCCAACACTGCAGTAGGTGCTTAACTGAAATGTGTCAAATGAACAACAAAAAATAGAGCAGGCCCGTGTTCTTTCACTTGAAGTCGACAGAAGGGAAGCAATAGGGTTTTCTGTGAAGATTCTAAACTGTAGGCCATTTCTGGGGTCACGGGGGTGGGAGGAAGCAGGTCAAGGTGGGCTGCCTTCCAGGAGGTGAAAATCCCCTCTGCCCGTCAAGCCCCTCACTGGCCAGTCTTCTTGTTGGGTCTGGCGCAGACCTCAATGAAACATAACATTTTTAATAAAACCTCAGAGTCAATAAAGCCAAATGGTCTCGGGTGCCTCTCCTGCAGTCCCCAGCTGTTGACTTTAGAAGTCAAGAGGTTGGGGTGTTGCCCAATTCCTGCGTAGTTCGGGGAGATATAAGTTAGAAGGGCCTAGCCCATTTTATATGAAAAAAACAAAACAAAACAAAACTCACTGGTCCTGGAAAGATTCCACCGCCAGCCAGAATCAAAGGTCCATTCAGAGCCACAGAACTACTCACATTGGCCGCTAATGAAAACCAAATTTCTTGTCCCCCTGAGCGTTTCCAGGGGCTGCAACGGGAAGGGGCTTCTGTGGGGCTCTTGGCCACCCCTCCTGCCACTGAGAAGGCCCCACCATGTTAAAATACTTTTTATGATAATATGGGCAGCGTATTTTTCTAATTTCAGGCGTCAGTGATTTAGAACTGAGTTGTTTTCATGGAAAAAGAACTAGCACTTGTTAGAGGTGGGGAAGACTGCCACCTCGGCTGATAGTCCCACTGTGTGTCTGTCCAGGGTAGGGGGGCCCTGCCACCAAGAGGCTGGCCCCCCTGTCCACCCCCACTGGGGGAGGCCTCATTCACAGGGCGTCCTCTTGAATGTTCAGGACGAGGACAGGCTGGGGGGTGCCTGAGGGTCCAGAGATGGTGATTTCTGTCTTTCAATTTCATGTTTTGTGAAATCTTAGACTCAAAACTCAGAAAGGTGGATGCATCACTCTCAGATGCGGGGAAAGGGCCGTAAGTCCTATATCCTTCCTGCTTCTGGGTTTTTGAAAAAGATATTTTCTCATGTCTTTTCCCTTTCTTTTTCCCCTTGATGGTCAGTCCTTATGGCAAGGATGAGTCATGGCGCACAGACTCAGGTGTGCAAGAAATAACACCTTTTTCCTAAAGTCAGCTTAATTCTTACCTTGAGCCCCCAATACCTTTAGCTGATGAGAAATGTAAACTCAACTTTTTCAGGTATTGCTCTGCCCTTGTTAGAATTGGGAGGGAATTCCTTCCTTGTTTCTCAGTTTTCTCATCTGTAAAAGGGGGATAATGATGATATGTACCTCCAGGAGCTGAGTTAAAATGGCAAAACATTTGTAATAGTGCTTGGCATGCAGTGTTAGCTATTATTATTATTCCAAAGATAAACACACAGAGAAGGCACCAAACCTAGCATAGGGTTATCAGGGGAGGCTACCTGGAAGAGGTGACACCTCAGCTAATGTCAAATGAGTTGATCTAAGCATGATTTTTGAACTCCTTTGCTTGGATATTTATCAAGGTCTAGAAGTTCAATATACTGTCCCACTAACAAATATGTTCACTTTAGAAAACTTGAAAAACACCAAAAAATATAAAGAAGAAAACAGACAATAGCTATAACCATATCCTTCCAGTGATCTCATCCTGGATTCCTTTTATTTCTATTTTTTAATTACCTTAAATGATATGTTGTATATACAGTGTGTACCTGGCTAGAAAAAAATTATTCTTAGAAAAGCATTTATATATTTATAGAAAGTAAAAATCTACATAAAGACCTGAAAATATTAACAAAGGTTATCTTTGGAGAGGCAAGATTATAGGTAATTTTTCTTGTGCTCTTTTTGCTAATCTGTATTATCTCCTTTTTCCCCCATGACTATATATTACTTAGTGTAATTTTAAAATGTGATTTTATATTTGTGAGTCTGTTTCTGTTTTGCATATACATTCATTTATATCATTTTTTAGATTCTACAAACAAGTGATATCATACAGTAGTTACCTTTCACTGGCTTATTTCACTAAGCATAATATTCTCTAACAAACTGGGGGTTACCAAAGGGGAGAGTAAAGGGGAAGGGACAGATTAGGAGTATGGGATTAACCCATACAAACGACTATACAAACAGATACCAACTACTCTACACTGTTGGTGGGAATGTAGTTTGATGCAGCCACTATGGAAGACATTATGGAGGTTTCTCAAAAAACTAAAAATAGATTTACCATATGATCCAGCAATCCCACTCCTGGGCATATATCCAGAGGGAACTCTGATTCAAAAAGATACATGCTCCCCAATATTCATAGCAGCACTATTTACAGTAGCCAGGACACAGAAACAACCTAAATGTCCATCAACAGATGAATGGATAAAGAAGATGTCATATATATATATATATATATATAAAATATATATTTATATATATATATTTATATATATATATATAATTTATATATATATATATAAAAAATATATGTATATAATGGAATGCTACTCAGCCATAAAAAAGAATAAAGTAATGCTATTTTCAGCAACATGGATGGACCTGGAGACTGTCATTCTAAGTAAGCCAGAAACAGAAAGAAAAATACCATATGATATCACTTTATATGTGAAATCTAAAAAAAAAGAGACACAAATGAATTTATTTACAAAACAGAAATAGACTCACAGACATAGAAAACAAACATGGTTACCAGGGGGGAAAGGGGATGGGAAGGGATAAATTGGGAGTTCGAGATTTGCAGATACACACTACTATATATAAAACAGATAAACAACAAGTTCATACTGTATAGCACAGGGAACTATATTCAATATCTTGCAGTAACCTATAATGAAAATGAAAAAGAATATGAAAAGGAATATTTGTATGTATATGTATGACTGAAACATTATGCAGTAAACCAGAAATTGACACAATACTGTAAACTGACTATACTTCAACTAAAAAAAAAACCCTCTAAAAAAAAATAGACAAAGAACAAGGATATATTATACAGCACAGGGAATTATAGCCATTCTCTTACAATAACTTTTAATGGAATATAATCTGCAAAAATACTGAATTACTATGCTGTACATCTAAAACTAATATGACATTGTAAATCAACTATACTTCAATTTAAAAAATGTGATTTTAAAATTTAATACATGTAACTTGGGAACCTCAGACCCAAGGTCTTATAACATTACATCTTTGGGCCACAGGAGAGTAGGGTGGCAAGACCAGACTCTGAGCCCTGGACCCTTTAGCCTGAGAGGATGCTTGTGGCCTTGGGGGTGATGAAGGGGTTGTCATGAGCCAGGACATAAGGCTTCACTAAAACCTGGGGGGAAAAGGATCGGGGTGAGGGCAGGGTTGTTATTATTGTACAGCTGGCAATAACGAAAACTATCATCAAGAATTTGTCCACAGAGGCTCCATCAAATGCCACAAACCTGAGAAACTCAGAGACACTTGAACCTGAAGTTTGGGTCACAGGGTCTTTCCTGTGACTTCTGTGCTAAAGACGCCTTAGGGAACACTTAGTTCCTCCTCTGACCATTTTGTACAGGCTTTGCCCTCCTTTGCCCGGGCTATTGCAGTAGCCTGTGAGCTGGTCTCTACACCCCTACGAAGTCCGCACTCCATGTCACCATGGTGATCCCCTGACAAACACGCATCTGAATTTGCCCCCAACTACCCAGTGCCTGTGGGACCAAATCCAAGCCCTCAGCTTGACCTTCAACCCCCAGACCCCCTGGTCTCCTGTATTTCCTCACCATGCCTCTACCTTCCCCACTGTCCTCTCCAGTTCATACACAACCCTGTCCTCCAGGCCTCTGCGCATGCAGTTCCTTCTACCCAGAGGCCCTCCTGCTGCTTCTCTGCTGGTAAATTTCCACTCATCTTCCCATCTTGTCTCAACCACACCATGTATCCCATGGGTTATCCCACTTGTCTTCCTGTCTGTCCGTCCTGCGAGCTCCTCGGGGGCACGGCTGTGTCTTAGGGCTTTTTTCTTGCTGTCTGGCACGTGGGGGTGGTGTGGGGCTTGGGTCTCTGGTCAGTGAGTGAATGAACTCTGGCCAAGGCCTTGCAGGCTTCAGGCCCAAAGAGTGGAGTTGGGTGTGTGGCCCAAACAGCTGCCATCCATTAGGACACCAGCAAGGCCACAACTGTTTACAGCAGCCGGTGTGGGCACAAAGGAAGGGTGGCTCCAGAAAGCTGGCTCTCGGGGCTGCTCCACTCCCCTTCGCTTGAGGGCTTCCTCTGGGCCGGGCTCAGGGCAGGCTCCCTCTGTGGGTGAATATAAATATATAAAACAAACAGCAAGCGTTTAGCTGCAAAACTAAAAATAGGAAGCCTGGAATCCGGCTCCCCAGGCTCCTCTAGCTGCTGGACCACACAGGTGTGGATGCGGATGTTGGGGGGATGCAGCCCCTCACCCCTTCCCAGCTCCCCGGCCCTCATGGGGAGGAGTGGGGGGCACCCTGCGTTTCCGCAAGGAACAGTTCATTCTTTCACTCGGGCTCCCCCCGCCCCCATCCGTTTGACAGCTCATTTCATTTACGACCCCAAAATGAACCAACCCACTGAGGTGAATTCCCTGCTCACCTGGCCAAGCTGGGTGTCTGGTGCGGCCAAGCGCTGCCCCCTGGGCCAGGCTGGGGGGCCCGGCAGGCTGTGTTTATGGGGTGCAGTCTGGGGCAGGGGAGGAGTGAGTGAGGCAGGTCTGGGTGTCGGCTCCGCTCAGGGTCAGCTCCTCAGTTTTCCCCTTACATCATTATCTGGGGCCTATAAAACCCTGCCAGGACGTCCATCTCTCAGAATAAAAGCCAAAGCCATCCCCGTGGCCAGAAGCCCAGCAGTCTCATGTCCGTCTGGGGCCACATCACCCCTCAGGAGGTGCCAAGCACAGCCCAGTGCCCAGGAGACCGCCCCTGGGAGTCCCAAGGCCTGTACCACATCTCCCAGCCTCTGCCAGGCCAGATGCAGGCCACAGGCCGTGGGGCCAGGGCGCGGCTGGTGAAACTATAAGCACTTACCAAGTCCGACCAGCTCCTTGAGCCTCAGAATGGGATTCTGGAGTCCAAGGGTCCCCAGACGCTGGACAACAGGGGCAGAATGTGGGGGACCTGGGCCAGGGCTCCAGCAGGTTGGGGTTGCTGGGCTGGGGTATCAACCTTTCCTTCCAGCTGAGTAAACCCCTGTCCCAAAGCAGGGCCTTTAGGGATCCTGGGACCTGCGAGTCTACCACATACCTGGCACACAGTAGGTGTTTGTGTAATATCTGAATAAAAAAGGAGGCTCAGTGAGGGGCAGGGACCTCCAACAGCCACAGAGCTAAAGAAGGAAATAAAACTCTTTTTCCACATCAAGAAATCTTCCAGGCCCTTCCCGGATGAACCTCCTGAGGTTAGGAAGTTCTGTCTAATGTCTAACTTGAATTCTGGCCACAACAGAGGCAGTGCCTCCTCCCCCTTCTCTGGAGGGAAATGTCTGCTCTCCCCACCTGCTGCCACCTGCAGGCTGATAGGGTTACTGCAGCACTTCCCAGGACAGCCCTGAAAGTCAGGCCAGTCCTGGATTTCTCTGGGCCTCCGTTTCCCTTTGGGAAACTGAGTGCACTGGTCTGTGCCTGCTGGAGTGAAGGTGATGGAGCTTTGAGGCAGGGGCTCTGGAGGCCACAGCTCCTCTTCCATCAGCTATGACACCAAAGTGTGTCCCCCTTATAACCTCCATCACTCCCTAGAAAGTGACCCCAGATGAACACATGCATGGAAGCAGAGTGTTGGCTTGTAGATGCTGCTTCAGGAGCAGCACTGCTGATCCCAGGGAGTCACCACCCAGAGCTCACCCATATTGCAATTCGGCAGCTCTGGCTGGGATCTTGCTCGGAGAAGACTCTGCTGGGCCTGGGGCAGAAGGGGTGCTGGATGGTGGAGGGTGATCAGGGTTTAGGCTGGGGAAAGGGGGACTTCCTGTTGAGTGTTGGGTTTCAAGCAGACCAACCAAACTGAACAGGGCAAAGACTTGGGATTAGCTTTTGAAGTATTTTCACTCAAGAATAAGGTCTGTTTTATGAAAATTCCCCTCCACAAGCCCCACTTGGACAGGCATGGTGGGCCAGGCCTCCTTGCTGGTAGGGTGGGGAGGGAGGCTGCCAAGCTAGGTCCTCACACCATCACACTCACCACCCCATCGTCAGCCACAAACAACTCTGGGGAGATGTGGAGCCAGATGACACCCCATCTTTGCACCTTAGTTGCCTCATCTGCAAAGCCGGGGAGCTGCCATAGCTGCCTGCTTAGCAGTTTTGATCGCTGCTAACTTATCAGAATCCCAGGAAGCAGTTCGCAGAGGGGGTTCTCACCAAGACTGCTTTATTCACCTGCCTCCGCCCCCTCCCCAACTCAGAGCCTGGGGGACAAGCTCTGCTTGATCTGTTTATTTGTGAAAAGTCACGGGTCCCTTATGAGGGGAAGAGGGATGGTCGAGTCTTGAGGACCTGTCTGACGACCCTTAGGGTTTTAGCCACACTAGGAGGAGGCCTCACCAGCTGCACTTGCCTAGGGTGGCCTTGACGGCCATTCCTGATAGAGCTGGGTGCAAGGAGGCCAGGGCACTGGGGATCTCCAAGGCAGTGAGGTTAGTCCTGTTCCTGCCCCCAGGCCCCGCCTCACTCCTCCTTGGCCACGGTGAGAGGGCTCCATCCTCTCCCAGCCGCCATGCACACAGCCCTAGAAGTCTGGCATTGGATCCTTCAGCACATCTCAGACTTATATTATTGTAACAAATCACTCAAAATTCCATTTTACAGTTAAATAGTACAGAAGACAGACAGTTTACTGTACAAGTAAGTTGTGCATTAAAAACAAACACATTAAGCAAATTATAGTGCAAAGCAGTTTTCACCCCTCTCCACCCTCTTTCCAGCTCTGGGACAGTTTTACAGAAGATATGAGCGTAGCAGGTATGGACACCTCAGCATGACAATATGTCACAAAACATCTGAACTCACCACCAACAAGCTTATAGTAACATGGTACCCAAACTTCTTCACTTCTTTGTGCTTTCTAAATCAGTGTGTTTGCCTAGTACAACTTTAAAGCAGCCTTGTAAATAAGGACCCATTTTTACCAGCCTGAGCCATTGGAACCCACTACGGGCCTTAAAAAACAGACTCAGCATGGCTGCCATCACTTTCAGTCAGGGAGTGGGAGGTGGGGGGGTCAATTTATTTCCTGTGCCTGCCCCCATCAGGGCTCGGACATCAGGAAGGGGTAGTAACCTGGGGAGGGGCTAAAAGTGCTGCGCACTGGGAACCCAAGGGTGCCTCCCATGCGGGCCTGGGGCCAGTCTACAACCACAGAGAACAGGGGTGAAGACACGAGGGCAATGGTCTTGCAGCTGCTTCCTGAGAAGGGGTGGAGAGCCCCCCTGGCTGAAGGGAGTCAGAAGACACCCCCAGCGGCTATTTTGAAGAGATGGAGACTGCCTTTTCCAGTGTGGGTAGGACAAGAGAAACTGGAGCAGGAGGGGTTTGAATAAGACCACCTGAAGGGCTTCCTGTCAGTGCGTCTCCTGTGTGCTTATCTGGCTGTTGCCACGGCCTGGGGTGATACGGCAGACCAAGGGCCATCACAGAGACAACCACTGAGGAGCATTTTGCAGGGGAGACCTGGCGAGCCCCTTACAGCTCTTGTGTTCTGCCACGACGCAGCCGCCACACTCCGCCTCTCACCTCCACCGGAACACCCACACACCCTCTCGGACAAGTGCCCGAGAGTGACGGACGTGAGACTTCAGCATCTCACCAGGGTTTCCCTCTTTCCGCACCAGGGCTGGCCTTCAGTGGAAGTTGGTGGGATGCTGTTGAAGGAATGTGGCCTCCTGAGGAGGTACTAGGACCCTAACAATTCCACACTTTCAGAGCGGGGAGGGTATAGCTTACTACCATGGGGTAAGGTCCCTATAAGAGACTTTGTGTCTGAAAATGGTTGACAAGCTTTTTTTTCTTTCCCTAAAATCATCTTTAAAAACTGTTTTTTTGCTCAAAACTGCTTTGGGAGCAGTCTGGTTACAGACGGAGAGCTGTACATTAGAGGCTGGGAGGCTGGGGGTTGCGGGTGTGCCCAGCTTGGCTGGACCTAGGTGGGACAGGGATGCTGACATCTGACTCCATGACCCCTCACCCCAAAGCTTTCTGCTGGGACCTATCTGGTCCCTGTGCTCTCTCCAAAAATGGCAATTGTGAGACCAGCCTAGAGGGAAGGGACCCTTCCCTGCCTCTACGGAGAACAGCGGATGAATGCCTTGGGCTGGTAAAGTGCATGGAGGACCCGTCTGCAGATGTTTTCCCTGGTTTTAGGGACTTGCTGCCACAGGCTAGTCTGCTCTGGGGACTGGGATCCATAGCCAGCTGGGAAGGGGTCAGGGCCTCTTAGCTGCTGGGAGTTGTGAGGGAGCAGAGTGAGGGGTGGGCTTTGGAGTGTTCTCACTCCACCTCTGCCAGCAATTTCCTGGGTCCTCCAGATGGGTTCCTTCCCCACCCATACAATGAGGGACCCCCTCTCAGGGCTGGGGGACTTTCCAGTTTTAACTCAACTTGCGTAAACGTGGAGGGAGGGCTGGGCCCATGGGGTGTGGGGTAACTCAGGAAGGTGAGGTGGGGAGGTATTTCCAGCACCCCGCAGATAAGAGGCCAAACCGTATGGGCAAATGCCACCTCTTTTTGAAACAGAGATGGTCTCTGTCCCAGGAGGCTTGGGCCCCATGACAGCAGCGAGCGTAGCTGGGGACAGCCAAGGCATTCTGGGGGAGCTGGCAGGAGAAAGATACTGTGCCCACAGGAACGTGGGATGAGATGAGTAGGATCTGGGCTGGGGGCGGTGTCCTAGGGGAGGTCCCTAGCCCTCTGTACAAAGACATGGCTGAACTAGATGCTCTCAGAGCCAGCCACCAGCTCGGGGCTCCAAGGACTGTGGACTCTGGGCCTATGACTGCCCTGAGCCTAGGAGCTGGACCAGCCACTTGTCCAGAAGGTTCTTGGGGTCCCGGCTGCCGGCAGAAGCAGTCCACTTTGACCTGGGTGGTCAGTAGGGCCGCCACACGGCCTCGTCCATGCGGCCGGGTGTGCTCAGGGCGGTGGGCGAGTTGCTGTGGCTGCCATCAGCCTCCACGCCGTCGCTCTGGCCGCCGAGGCTGGGGTTCATGAGGTTGCCGGCGGCGACAGAGGCAGCGCTGCTGGTGCAGGAGGCCAGCATGCGGGTGGGCGAGCGGTCGCCCCCGCTGCTGCTGCCGGCCACCATGGAGAACTGGTAGGAGCCGGAGGACGCGCCGTAGTAGAGGTGGTAGGGGGACGGGTTGGCCTGGAAGGGCCCGCTCTGGTTCTGCGGGGCTCCCGGGTAGGGCGGCGGGAGGTAAGTGTGGTGGAAGCGGCTGGTGGCCGGCATGCTGGCCACGCTGAGGCTGCTGATGCTCGTGCCCGAGGGCGTGGCGCTGTAGGGGAAGGCGGCTGACATGGCCCCCGGGTAATGCATCCTGGGATCGGGGAAGCGGCTCTCCGTGAGAGCTGGCAGCGCTGAGAAGGAGCGGTCGAACTGGCGGGGGTCGGAGAAAGGGTTCAGGTCCGAGGTGCCTGGGGACAGCAAGGAGGATGGTCAGTCGCAGCCCAACATCACCCTGGGGATCCTTCTTTAAAAATGACCTCAGGTTCTGGTTCACAGGCCTGTTGGGGGGATCCTTGGCTCTAGTTCTGGTTCTGTCCGATAGCCCCGAGTCACTTGGGGGCTGGAGCCTGCCTGACTCAGAACACTGCCCCACCTGGGAAACAGGTGAGAGCAGGTGACTGGGCCGCAGGTGGCCAAGGGGGTCGCTGGTGCAGGCAGAGAAGGAGGAGGGCTGTTCTTTCTCCTCCTGGAATCCTCTTCACATCCTACCAGAGCAGAGGCCTGTTGAGGGGGTGAAGGTGGGCCCCCAGCTGGGCTGTTGGTGTGTGGGGAGCTGAGGACAGGCCAGGACACGGCGCCCTGCAGCCTGGCCCGTCAGCTCTGGCCTCCCTCCCTCCCCGTTAAGAGCTAGCACAACTGTGGGTATGAAGAGGGTCTCCAACATTCCTGTGAGATTGGGAGTTAGGCCCTGCTTTTGCAGATAAGGAAACAGAGGCAGAGAAAGATCCATTCTCCTGAGGTTGCACAGAAAGCACTGGAACTCGTCATGAGGCCTCTGCTTTCTGCTCTCTGCTGGGCCTGCACCTCTCCAGCCCAGGTGGGGCTCAGTTAGGTTACATGAGCTTCTGCTGGTAGTGGGGGGTCTGGGTCCACAGCAGCTCTGTCTGCCACTCCCACCCCTCACTTCACCCTGGACCTGTGTCTCCAGGGCTGCCCTGCAGGCTGAAGCTGACTAGTGGCCAGACAAGGATCAGATGCCACACTCACCTGCCCCTGCAGCAAAGTGAGATGGCAGCCAGAGGGGCTTGGTGGCCTGAACCTTGCCCTTGTCACAGAGAGACCCAGTGTCCAGCCCAGGCTCCGCCCTGGCTCTCACAGGAGTTTGGCTCCCCAAGGGCTCCAAGACAAAGGTACACCAGTCTCTGCCCCATACTTCTGTAATCACAGACCCCTGAAACCTCAACATTCAAAGGGGCTTCAAGATTGAGTCTAAACTCCTTAACAGGAAAACTGAGACTCAGCGAGGGTGAGGCACTTGCCTAAGGGTCACGCAGCACATTGGAAGTGGCATAGAATCTTGGGGTTCTCAGTCCTGAGCTCTGATATGTGCCTGAGAGGTAGCTGTCTCATCTTTGAAGCAGCACAGAATGGAAGTTAACTGTGTGGTCTTTGAGGTTAGAAACTTATCTCGGTCCTGACACTTACTAGATGTGTGTCCTTGGGCAAGTCACTTAACCTCTCTGTACATCAGTTGTCCCACATGAAAAATGGAGACGATAACAGTCCCTAGGATTAAATTAGTTAATACACGTAAGGTGCTTCCACTGGGCAGAGTAGGGGCCTGATGAGGGTTTGTGTTGTTCTGGGCACACAGGAGACCTGGCCCATTCAGGGCCCTGCGAAGGTGCACCCCTGACACTCGGTGTTCCTTGTACCAGGCCAAGAGGGTGACTCTGAGCAGCAGCGGTAGGTGGATGAGTCCCCAGCAGCAGTCCCAAGATGAAGTCTGTCTGTCCCCATGCCCTCTACCCACCAAAGACTAAAGGCTGGAGAGGACTCAGGAGGAGGCCAGCCTCCGTCCCTGGCCAGCTCCAGGTGGGCACAGCCTGCCGTCACTGATGTGTGGCTGAGGCTAGAGCTGTGGGTGCCTTCAGGCCTTGCTTCCCAGATCTGCCTGAGGTGCTGTATGACCTCAGATGACACTTGTAACTTCTCTGGCCTTTGGGGTCTTCCTGATTCAGCTGGGGGCGGGGATGGTTCCTCAGCGGCAGGCTCTGGTCCTGTATGTGGATCAGAATGGAATGATGCTCCCAGGCTCAAGGTGGAGAGATGTGGGGACAAGGGTCTGGGTGACTGGGGCCTTCTGGCACATCTGGAACCCTTCCTAACAGACCCCTTGGTTGGTCAGTGTTGCTTGGAAGCCTATGGCTTCAGGGGAGCCTGGCTCATGCGCTCACTTCCAAACCCCAGGGGAGAAGCCTTGTCGGCAGCGCCTGGCCCCCCAAGCACAGCAGAGTAGGGGGCTGACACCTGCTCTGAGCCCAGCAAAGTGAGTGCTGCTCGGCTGACAGGAACCCATTTTCAAAACAAAGGAAACCTAAACAGGGACCCCAGGATGCGATAGGGGGGCCTGGTGTGGGGGGGCTGCAGTCCCGGAAACAGAAAGCCAGGCCAGGTGGGCCTGTGTGTGTGGCCCTTGGGGGTCACATGGGCTGCAGGCAGACCAGCCTGATCTGCTGCTGTCCCATCCTGCCTCCTCCCAGGGTAAGGGGAGTGTCTGCCCTCAGCACCCTCTCAGCTCCTGCCCCCATCCCTACCCCCTCCAGCCCAGTAGCCCCAGGAAACCAGAGCTGGCCAGGCCGCTGTCGAGCAGCCAATCCCAACACTGGAAGGAAATGTTTATTTTCTTCTCCAAATTGCCCCAGCTGCTGTGTGGTGGCTGAATGAGCCCTTTGAGCTGTGAGAAGCCCCCATTGTGGGCGGCCGCAGCTGGGGGGCTGGGGACTGGGGTACAGACGGGTTGGGGCCTCAGCACTGCTTGCCAGTGACCAAAGCTGGGGGGTCAAAGCTATTAACAGGAACCCAGAGAAGTGGTGGTGGAGCATCCTGAGGGGGGCCCCCAAGATGGAGTCTGAAAGCAGAGGCTTGTCCCACCAGGAGGGAGGGCCAGTGAGAGTGACTCCCCAAGCCTGACCCTCCTAATACCCCTCTGTGATTGATATTCCTTCTTCCCACTTTACAGATGAGAAAACTGAGGCTCAGAGGGATGAAGCAAGTTGCCTAAGATCATACAGTCAGTATGTGGTAGAGCTCAAATTCCTAGCTAGGTCTACCTGACTGCTGCCTCCTTGGTCTTGGTGGTCAAAAGCCCTTCCTCTCACTCCAAAGGGGACAGGCCTGAGGACGAGGGACATGGCTTGTGTGAAGGACCCCGTAGGCTGCCTGCACTCTAGTGCTGTGGGTGGTTAGGGAGCACCCTGCCTCAGGATACAGCAGAAGGGGATGGACTGCGTCAGCCACTGCCCAACACAGGCCCAACCTCCTTTCCTCCCAGTCCGGGGGAGACAAGGGCTCTGCCCGCTGCTGGGCCAGGTCCGGCCCTAGTGGGCTGGACAGAGGGTGGGCAGGCCTGCCTCAGGCCCCATCAGGTGCTGATTCCCAAGTTCTGTCCACACAGCTGGGAAGAGTGGTGGGCTCTTCTTTCACGGGAGCTGCTGGACAGGAAAGGACACCACTGTTTGCCCTCACCTGTTGGAGTCCAGAGCTCCCTGGCTGGGTCCCAGCTCCACTCATGGCAGGCAAAGGCCTGGAGTATCAGGCTGCTGTGCCTGGACAAATGCTGGCCTGTGGGGCACTGGAGCACAGACAGCTTTCGGCAGGGGTGGGCATGAGCCCCGAGCACCAGCCGCAGCCTCCTGAGGTCGGACCCTCCCTGCAGCCCCTGGGCTCGAGAGCTGCTGAGTGTCTCAAACTCCATGGCCCATGGCTCAGGGCGGCTGGACCTGGGGCCTCTCCTCTCCTTGGGGGCTCAGCAGGGCCAAGGCCCAGCTTCCCAGGCCAGAAGGGAGGTACCTTCTCTTCACACCAGGAGGCTGCACCAAGTCCCCTCATCGTGGCATCGTACCTGGCACACATGGCAAGGGCTGGTGGCTCCCAGTAGGGGCTCCCTTGCCTTTGCTCTCAGAAGTGCAGGAAGTTCCTGGGGGCAGGTGCTGTGGACACTTTGAACCTGGTTGTTGATGGGCTGTGTGACCCAAGTGTGGCTCTTAACTTCTTAAGCCTCAATTCACTCATCTGCCATATGGGTTCTAACCAGGGCCTCAAGGACACCCACAGTGCATGACAGCAGCCAGCCCTCCCACCTCCGTCCAGTCCTGGTGACGAGCGCTCTCTGCCGTCGCCTGGCCTGAGGGCCAGCTCTGCACTCAGCCTCCTTAACCCCAGCGCCCTGGCCAAGAGAACCTGGAGGGCCAATATTCATCATCCAGCCATCTGCTGAGCACCTGCCATGTGCCTGGCGCCTGCACACCTGCACAACTGGGTGGCCTGCCCAAGATCAGGTTCAGTTGTGCCCACTGCGTTCATCCAGTCATGAGGGTAGACTCCACCTTGGGCTTCAGCCCAGAGGTCTCCCTCCTTTCATGTTTGGGAAGAGTCTCTAGGCTGCATGGGGCCCTTTCTCAGGGGATGCTGTGTGTCTCTCCAAGCCTGCAACATCACTTTACAGTTTACTCAAAAGTCTGTTTGAGTGTGGTAATGTCATCCTGGGTCCAGGCAGAGGCATCCACCACCACCCCACTTTCAGACAAGAAAGCTGGGGCTTGGGGGCCATGGTGTCCTCATCAGACAAGCGTCTATCTCAGGCTCCTTGGGCAAGTCCTGCCCAATTTTGACGGGTGCACTGTTCCCTGAGGTAACAGGGAGAGCCTGGACTCTGTCTAACCATTCATGCTGGTCCCTGGGGCCAGGCCCCGCAATGACACATGGTGGGTGACAATAAACGTTTGCCGAGTGAATGAAGGAAGGGCCGAGCCCAGGACCAGGCACAGAGCAGGCCCCCAGAGCAGATGTGTAGGAAAGAATGGGCACCATGTGCCTCCTTATTAAACCAGGGCAGAGCAGTGAATGACCTCTGATGAGCTACTGGTCTGGAGCAGAAGGACCACATCCAGGTCCAGGTCCCCATCCACCTTCCCCACTGCAGTCCCGCTGTGCCGTACCTTGGATGGGGGTCTGGGCCTGGCTGCTGAAGTGGCTTGTGGTGCTGAGTGAGCCGCGGGGGCTGGGCGTGCTTGGCGTCACCCGCATGCGCAGACGCTCCAGGTCCCCGAAGCGGTCGGGGAACGCCTTGGTCTGGTCCTCCAGCTTCTGCCGATGGCCTGCAGAGCATGGGAGCCCATGAGCAGCTGGTTCCTGAGAGTCTCAGGGGGACAGAAATGCCTTGTTCTGCTGGGAAGTTCTCCGTGAGGTCCAACCTTACGTCTCTGCAGGGTAGGTCACCACCAACCTCTTTTCTGAACAGAGAATGGTCAGTATGTGCCACCCTGGCGCTGCCATGATCTCACTCTGACCTGTGAGCAGGAATACTCACTTATTCCATAGGTGACCCTCAGAGAGGGGCTCCAGGCCACAGAGCCTGGAGTTGTGGGGGTCAAGATTTGAATGTGCAGTTTCAAATCAAAACCTGTGACCTGAACCTCTACGATACACTTTTTGGCAGGAGAATCTGAGGCAGTAGGCATGAGAAAGGGGCTCAAGCAGGCCCCTGTGGGAGTCAGGGAGAGGACGCAGGGCTGCTGCTACCATCTGCCTCCCAGCGCCGCTCCCGCCACACACCTGCGAGGGTAATGGGGACGGCCCCGGAATGGGAATGTGGGCTCCTCCAGCCTGGAGCTGCCCTGGGACCCAGAACATGTCTTCTCTTCTCTGGGCCTCAGACAGGAGGGGAAACTCAGCAGGATGCTGGGAAGTGGTGTGGGGCACTATGTGAGGGGCTGGACTCCCATCTCTGTCCAGAAGCTGGGTACAGGGGACCAGTGTACCTGGCTTGAGACATCACACCTGGAGAAACTGCCAGCCTTTCCCATTATCCTCTGCCATGGCCCACACCAGATGGACCCCAGCCTCGCCTCCAAGACCTCAGAGGTGCTGGCAGGGTCAAGGTGGCCAGGCCCTGCCTTCAAGCAGCCAGCCAAGGCCACCCTCAAGGCTTCTCAAATGACATTAAGCTTGCAGGGACACACACACACACACACACACACACTTTTTCAATTACTCCTTTTAGATTTCACAAGCAACATGTGAATATCTACAAAAATAAAAGCATTACAGGTAAGGCTAATGGCTCCCCTGACCCACTCTCAATCCCTGCCTAGAAATACCCATGTGATCAATTTGGAGGTCTCTCTTTCTAGCTCCCCCCACCCCTTTTTTTGTCTTTTCATACATGTAAAACAGAGCAAGCTTCTCATGGAACTTTCTGGAATGGTCTCAGCCTGGTTGTATCATTCTGTAATTTGCTCCTTGAGTAGCACACCCTGGGGGGCCACCTCAGTTTGCTTATCTGTAAGATGGGGAGAGTAACCCAGCCCCACAGAAACAACAGAGTTCCTGGGAAACCCTGGGAGCCCACCTGGGACACAGTGAGGATCACTAGAGGGAGGAGGGTGGTGTGGCACTGCTAAGCCCGTGGGTGTCCCTTGCTCCTGCTTGTCACATCCACTGGAGGCCGCTGTCCACTCAGCTGTTCCTCTCAGATGGACACTTAGGCTGTTTTACCTCCATTATTCCCTCGCATGAGACATTCCCAAGAAAGTTTCTGATCACAAACCTTCTTGTGTCGGGGGATTTCTCCAGGGCAGACATTTGAATAGACTGCTCACTGCGAGGGATGAACAGCCTTCCACTGATCAGCCTGTTGGCGAAGGCTGGCCCATTCTGCTCCACCCCATCCTTGAGGGAGGAGGCCAGGCAGGCAGGCTGGCCCAGTCCTCTTTTTACAGACAACAGAACTACGACTCAGAGTGGTGAGAAGTCTTGCCTGAGATCACACAGTGAGAAGGGGGAAGGATCTCCAAGATCTAGGATCCCTGGAAACAAAGCGTTAGGGAGGGGCTAGGGGAGATGGAAAGGCTTGCCTGAGTCCTGGGGTCTGCAGTGACATGTGAAAGTTTCTAGATTGAGGGCGAGAGAAGAGAGAAGTAGGTGGGAGGTAAAATAAAACACACCGTGCTTCCTGAGGCTTGGAAGATGTCATCCTGGGGGCCTGGAAAAGTGTGAGATGACTCTTCACTGCTGATGGGAATGAGGGGACAGAGCTGGAGGCTTCAGAATGGGCCTGATTTCTGATTTTTAAAATGGGGATGCAAGGGATTCGGGTACCCGCAGACCCCCAGGCTCGTTGCACATCCTAGCCACAAGCTCAAATAGGCCTCTGAGAGCCCTAAGAGATGCAACAGGTTGCCCTGGGAGCCACAGTGGGCTCAGCAAGTCACCAAGGACCAGGGAACCCACTTTCTCTGAGGAGGCCCCAGGCCCGAGCCCATGGGACACTTGGCAGCCAAAATGAGACCACCTGGCCCCCAGCCAGGCCCCCCCCTCAACCCTGCTGCTCTCTCCCAGGATCCTTGGCAACAGGGAAACTGGACTGAGGTAGCTCTGGCTGGAGCTGGGGCTGCAAACTCAGATGACTATGGGGACCGGGCAAGTCACATAAATGAAGCATGTGGGATGGGTGGGGACTGGGGCAGGCTGGAGAGGGTATGCCTTGCAGAAGGGGCAGTTGCCATCCAGTCCAGCTGACTGGCGCCCTGCTTGGGGTGGGCCCAGTGTTGCCAGAGCTTCTAATTTACCAGAAGCCAAAAACCAGCTTGTATGTGAAATCTCCCAGATTTTACATGTTGGCAATTAATTCAAATACTGAACACAACAACAACAACAACAACAACAACAACAACAACAAACCCACCCGCTTTATAGGACGTGTCCTGCCCAGGGGCTGCAAGTTTGCAATCTCCAAGTCTGAGATATCATTTTCTGGTTGGTTGTCTAACCTTAGCTACTGAGGACTGGGTGATGGATACCCCTCAGGAGGCAGGCTCTGGGGGAGTGCTGCAGGGTTAGGCCCCAGTCCTGACAGGCCTTGGAGGAAACTGCCCTTGTTGCTGAGGCCACTGAAAATGGCAGGGCAATGTGGATGAGCTGGGGCACGAATGAATTCAGAACAATCTCAACAGGCAGGAAGCCGGCTGGATAGCTCTGGAGACCGCAGACTGACCTGACAGCAGCTTGGGTGCAGAGGATCTGGGTGTCTTAGTCAACCACAAGCCTGACGTGAGCCAATGGGGCTACACAAAAGCTGGTGCAAAACCTCAGGCCTTGCTATCATCACCACTGGTGAATAAAGTCCCGTTTCTGAGTTACACTGTGTACAAAGTGTTTACAGATACTCCTGTGGCCCAGCGGAAGGAGGGCGGGGTTCACAGCTGGCCTGGGTTCGAGGATGGGCTTTGCCGCTTGCAGCCTAGTGGCCTCACTCAAGTCACACCCCTTTGCCCCACCCCAAGCCACAGTGTCCACATCATGGTGCCCTCACAGGTCATGGTGCTGGCCAAACAAGGTCTCTGGACTCTCCTCACCCGCACAGGTCACTGTCATCTGCAAGGTCACTTCTACACTAGCTGGTGCCAAGGGAGGCAGGATTATACCCCCACATAGAGACCAGGGCACTGAGGCCAGGATGGTAAGTCCAGTCTGGGACACACAGCCAGGACAGCAGAGCCAGCATCGGCACCCAGGCCCCGACTCTGAGTCCACTGCTTTTTCTCCTGACACTCTCCTTTTGGCCCCATTTTACAGATGGGGCCACTGAGGCTTCAAGATGAGTCCTGTGCTAAGCGGCTGCCCTGAGATACAAAGGAGGTAATGTGGCCCCAGAGCACACACTCCCACCATGGGCTATTCTGCCTCCATGTAGGGCAGACTTTCTGGAGGGGGGAGTTTTAACAGCACTTTGGGACTCGCTTCCCTGTTGCTGTGGAACGCTGGAGCCACGGCCAGGGAGGGGCCAAGGGGGGCCAAGGCGGCGACACGGGGCCAGGGCGCCAGAGAGTCTCAGAGCCACGGGGTCGGCCTTCACACTGGGAGCAGAACGGAACTTCCTGTGCCCGAGGAAAGAAGATGGGCCTTCAGAAAAGATCTCTTTCATTCGGCTGCCCACAGTGAGAGCTGGGTGGGGAGCCCTGGCCTGGCTCACTTGGTCAACAGGGGCCCAGCCCTTTCATGCCATGCCTCAGTTTCCCCTCTGCACAACCTGCTCACTGAGGCCCTTTGAGCTTTGAAAGTCCCTGACTTGACTGCAAGAATCAGCCACTGGCCAGACAAGGGCCCCCAGAAGGAAGGGAGGCAGGGTGGAAGGGAGGCAGGGCTGCTTGCGCCGGGGCCCTCCCGTCACCTCCTCCTGCTGCTGCTGGTCCCAAGGATTCTCTGCCTCCCATATTTCAGAGCTGCAGCTCAGGCATGGCCCCAGTCAGGAATGCCTTCCTGCCTTTGGGGCTCATCCTGGGAGCCCCTCCTCCAGGAAGCCCCCTTCCCCCAGAACCTCTGCAGGTTAAGAGCAGTACTAGCAGGAACGGAAATAAAACAGCAGCTGACTTTTACCGAATACTTCCTCCACTCCAGTGTCTAAGCAGCTGACATGCTCTGCCTTCTTTCACCTGCATTATCCCCATGAGGGAGGTCTACCACTGTCCCCAGTTCACAGGTGAGAAAACTGAGGCTCAGTGATGGTCAGCGACATGCTTGAAGTCCCACACAGAAAGCACCTGGCCACGGTGTCTTCCTGGAGCCATCCTGCAGGAAAAGAGCCTGGGTTTGGAAAATTGGGCTCCAAACAAAGGATGTTAGGACCCAGCCCAGGCTCAGGGCCCAAAGCTGCTCCCTGCAGGTGCAGGAGGGTGGGCCTGGGAAGAAGATGAGAGGGTCTCAGTGGACTCCACCAGCAGCCCTGCCCTGCTCTGAAGCTCAGTGCTAAGAGTTTAACCCTCTAATCACAACCTGTTCTAACCCACCAAGTCCCTCTCCTCCTCTGGACTTCAGTTTCTACACCTGGCAAGTGGGTATCACATTGTCTAACCCCTGAGGTGAGGATGACCTGGAGGACAGGCCCCAAGCGTTTCAAAGCAGAGTGCTTTGTGGGGAGGATGGAGACTGCCTCAGGAAGGCCCTACCTTGGCCCTCTGGACCTGGCTTGGGCTGCCCATCAAGCCTCCAGCAGCTGAGCTCAACTTACTGACAGCTCCAATGTCACCTTGATTAGTGCTCTGAACCTCATTTATGACCCTCCAGGGCCCACTGGCAAAGGCCTGTCCCTACAGCTCTTACCCACTGGTGATGTGGGCAGGTCACTCTCTCCTTCTGGGCCTCGGTTGTCCCATCTGTGAAATGGGGATCACACCCTAAATCTGGAGGTTGTGAACAGATTGCAAGAATTAAACAGCCCGCCTGGACCTGACCCTCAAAGAAGGCGTACTGGGTTCACAACTCCTCCTCAATTCACTTAGACCGTGGGTTGCCCAAAGTTGTAAGTGTGTGAGAAGGATCAGAGTGGGGTCCATCCAGGTGGGTGATTCACCCAGGGTCACACCAGCAGGAGCTTGAGGACAAGGGCTGGATTCTGGGCGGGGCTACCTTACCACCATTCCCAGGGCATCACCAGCTAGGCCAGTCCTGGGTCTGCACACTTGCCAGGCACCTGGTGCTTTGAGGGGAAACCCAGAGGCCATCAAGGCCATCTCCCTGCCTTCACGCTGGCCCAACACAAGCCCCTGTGATGAGAGTGGCAACCACTTGAGCAGGCATCCACGACATGCTGAGCACTGTGCCAGGTGGGACACATATATCGTTTCCAAGGGCCATGACCCTCTGAGGGGCCACTACCATCACATTCATTTTACAGATGGAAAAGTGGAGGCACATGATAAAGGTCAAACCTAGAATGGTCAGCATATTGCATGGAGTTTGCTTGCTAAGGTCTTGGCTTCTCAAGACCTCCAAGAGAGGAGAGCTGGGTTCCTTGGCAGTGAGGTCCGACTGGCAAGAGGCCAGCTCAGGGTCCTGCTGCAGCTGGGTGGGAGGGGGCAGGAGGCCAACGAGGGCAGGGAGCAGGGAGAGCAACACTGGGCAGGGCCACAGGAGCAGCTTGGCCTGTGGGGAACAATGTGGGCCCCACTGTGGGGCCCCTCACCCATCTGAGGCCGCTCGGCCACCTCCTTGGTTGTTGGGCCTGGCCCTGGTGCAGCCACAACCCAGACACAGCAGCCACTGTCTGCCCAGCCCTGGGGTGGGGCACCCAGGCCCAAGGCCCGCTCTGCGGCCTGTCAGGAGATTTACACCCGACTCTTAACAGCCGCGTGGAATCGCAAGCTGGTACCAGGCCCGGGGTGGTCTGCCATGAATCGGCCCCCTGTGAGCAGACGGAAGCTGCTTGGTGGCTGGGCAGAGAACCGGGCTGGCAGGAGGGCCAGCAGGCAGGGAGGCAACTAGCCCCTTCCCAGGGCCACAGCTGGGGCTTCCAGCAGCCTGGGGTTGATTCGGGGAACCCGGGAGGTCTGAGGCTAACCCCTTCCCTCTTGCTAGGAGCACTCCCCCGGGGAAGAGGGGACCTAGGAGCCAGGTGTGGGGAGCAGTTGTCTCAACCTGGTCATCCCTCCAATCCCCACACCTGGAGCTGAGGACGGAACTGCAGCAACTTTAGGATGGCTGGATGGCCGGATGGCCACAATTTAGCTGCCAGCTTAGGGTCACTTTTCCTGCCCCCAGTAGCCACAGTGGCTGCTCACCTCCCTCAGGCCTCTGTTCAAATGTCACCTCTTCAGGAGGCCTCCCTTGTTCCCCCTCCTCCTGTGAGTCCCATCCCCTCGCTCTCCTCCCCTCCCCTAGCTTCAGTATTCTTCATAGGACTTCTCATAGCCTGAAATTAAACTAGCTAATCATTTGTTTACCTCGCTTATCCATTCAACAAATATTTCCTGAGCACCTACTAAGTGCTCACATCTGTGTTCCAGGGTCTACACCAGTGCCTGGCAAAGCAGAGGACAGAACCCCTGCCCTGCGGAGCATATACAGTAGTCAGGGAAGATGAAAAATAAATGAAATGAATGAGTGAATGAATAAATGAAAGTGATAAATAAAATTAAAGCTGGGAAGTAAAAGGGGGGTTGGGGGATGCCTGTGTGTGTGATCTGAAACAATGTGTCAGGGAAGGGCTCACTGAGAAGCATGAGCAAAGACTCCAAGGTGGGAAGGAGTGAGCCATAAATCTGGGGGTGTCTGGGAGAAAGTGTCTCAGGTTGGAGGGAATAGCAGTGCAAAGGCCCTGAGGCAGAAATGTGGCTGCCCAGTTCAAAGACTGGCTAGGAGGCCAGGGTGGCCAGAGTTGGGTAAGCAAGGAGGAGGAGGGTGTCTGAGAGGAAGGCAGAGGGCTAACGGGCACAGACAAGATTGGGCCTTGTGGGCCACGGTGACAACAGCACAGTTTACCATCTCTCCCCACCCCTGCTGTCACCCCTAGAGAGCCAAGAGGGCCACAGCCCGTTTGTTGGGTTTTGTGTGGTGTACCCAGCTTCCAGAACAGTGCCTGACACATGGTAGGTACCCAGGAAAATACTTGTTGAAATCATCTCATGTACATTTTGGGGAAGAAAAAGCCCCCAGGCAAGATGCCAGAGCCACCCCTCTGCCTCTGGCAGCCCTGAAGAACCTGCGTCCTGCCCTTCCAGGTACTGCGCCCTGGGAGACGGGGTGAGCGGTTCCCAAACTGGGTTCCACACCAGGATCGCCGGGTGCTGCACCACCTCCTGCCCGTGTCCTGGATCCTGCTCCACCTGCTTCTTAACCAGCCCCTGGTGACTAGGAGGGACATCAGCACTGAGAACCTCAGAAACCGAGGAGGCCACACAGGCAGGAAGCCACCAAGCCAGCCTTCAAACCCAGCCGGCCACCTGGCTGCAGACCGGGCACGCTCTGCAGGGCAGCGGAGGGGAACGACCTGGCCACAGAACCCACAGCCGGGCCTCGGGGACCTGCAGGCGCCCACTCCTTGGCTCCCAGGGCCAGCCTCTACCTCCAACGCTCCGCACAGGAGGCTCAGCCTTCATGTGGGGTCGGGGGTCACAGAGCAGGAGAAAAGAACAGAAGGGAAACACTATTAATAACCCACTTCCAGCGGGACAGGCAGCTAGAAACTCACTTAATGCTCACCTTCCAGAGCAGAGGCTAGTATCACGCCCATCTTACAGATGAGCACACTGAGGTGGCAAGGTCCCTCCAAGTGGCCCTTGCTTCCCTGAACCCCAGGCTGGAGCCCCTGGGGTGCACCAAAGCTCACCCTTGGGCAAGTGACTTGCCTCCTGGCCCGTCTCCTCCAGGGGTTGTTGAGGATCAATGAGGAGACTCTGCATAGGGCCTGGCCCACAGGGAGCGCTCAGTGACCAGCAGTGGCTGAGCTGGCCTCTTATCACTCATAGGCGGGAAGTCCAGAAAGGAGGAGGATTTGCCCATGGTCACAGAGTGAAGGCCAGGTTGGGGCTGGAACCCAGGTGTTGGTGAGACCTGACCTGAGGGCCAGAGTGGGCGGGGCCAGAGCAAGCAGGTGCTTAGGTGGGAGACCAGGAGAAGCATCCCCTCCTACATCTGCTATTTTCTATAAATGAGCTACTGCTAAGATTTTGTTTCAACAAATCACTTTAAAACCACTGATCTGTCTCAGGTCATGCAGCGGGGCTGGCCTCTGACTCTGGCTCGTCTCTGGGCCTGACTTCTTCCCCTTCCCCCAAGAAGGGGCTGTCTCAGGTCTGGGGACCTCAGGGGAGAAGAGCTGGTAAGGGCATGACTGGGGGCTCCCAAGGGCAGGGCTTCTCCACCCTCATCCAAGCAGTCTCAGTAGGGGAGGGTGGGCAGCTCTGGGCTGGGCAGGGCTGAATCCTGAGGGATTCCAAGCATCACCTGGCCCCTGGGAGCCTGACCACCTGCTCTAAGACTCAGCTTGCATGCCTCTACACACCGTGTGCTCCCTGCTTTGTGGAGTGGCTCCTAAGTGCTCATCATCACATTGAGCCTGTGGCTCCTGTTCATACTGAATCTACTCCTAGAGGCTTAGAGAAAGATATCACCTCCTTCAACAGAGATGTGATACCTCTATTATAATGACCTGGGTTTCTCAGCAGCCACCCTGATGCTGATAAAAAGAGGTTCACCATTGACTAATGGTGGTGGTGGTGGGAGTGCAGGGTGGTGGCCAGCTACTAGGGATGACAGAACACCACAGATCCAGTGACTCACAAGGACCCTCCCTCTGCTACAGCCAGATGCTAGCCACATGCCATCACTGATTTCCAGGCCTGTGGGCTGCGTGGTATCATCCCACTTCCTGAAGGAGGGAGCTGAGGCCCAGAGAGGTCAGGGACTTGCCCAAGGTCCCCCAGCCAGGCCAGCTGGCTCAGATTCTGCTCTCTGTACCATGGGCCGATGGCTCACAGGGGCTTCCCAGCCATCACCACCTTGAGACTCTTGGGGTCACTGACCTGGTTCACAGATGACAAAACTGAGGCCAAAAAGGAGGCATGACTTGTCCAGAGCCACAAAGCCCAAGGCCAGGGGCACAGATCCATCCATATCCAATCCCATCAGGAAGGAAGCAGCAGGAATTTGGCCAGGGCAGGTGCCAGCTGGGAGGTGGATAACTGTGGGCCTGATGACGACGCTCAGGAGCTCAGGGCAGGCTGGAGGAGGTGGCCCTGAGAAGCCAGGAGGGAAATTCTTCCAGGGCTGCTGGGCTCAGCTCTGAGCCTTTCCCAAGTGGCCAGGTGCTGGAGCTGGCTCAGGAATTGGACAGATGGGGAGGCAGGCCTGCCTGATACCCAAGAAGGGAGGGCGGCCCAGGGCCAGGTGTGGGGCCCCCACTGGTGATGCCCTGGCACAGCTACACACCTGTTCTCAGCCTCCTGGGCACTGAGGACAGACCAGGAGCTTGTCCTCCTGCCTCAGGCCCACTCAGCTCCGGAATTAGAATGGATTGGAATGGAAGGCTGTCTCCTGGAAGACTGGGCGCCTCCCTGCACCTAAGACAGTGTGAGGCCCTGGTCAGCTTCTCAATGTCCCAGAGCCTGGATTCTCTCCTCCCTGAAACTGAGGTGACTCTTTAGTTCAGGATCCCAGGAGACAATAAATGTTTACTAAACTGTAAAGGGCCACAGTTACAAATAGAAGGACCAGGCAGCTCTTAATACACCAGGCTGAGCATGCTGTGAGTAGGGCCAGTCCAGATAAGAGCTCTGGTTGAAGCTCAAGAAGCAGCCAGTCCAGTGATGACCAGCTGGTTCTTTGTTTCATTCATTCATTCATTCATTCAGGGAACACAGGCCTCTGGCCCACTCTGTGGAAGCAGCCCCTCCAGTTTCCTCAATCTGAATCTGCAAATCCCCGGTCATTCAGTGGGCAGAAGCAATGAAACACAAACTCTCTCTGATGCTAAAATGCACAGATCAGGGCTCTCGGGACAGAACAGGCGCTCAATAAACATTTGCAGAATCAAACTTGCATTGCTAATCTTGAGATGTGGGTCCTGGGTCAGCGTCTGGGCTCTGGGCGGCTTGAGTAAGTCACACACTGAGATTCAAAGAACATTTCCAAGGAGGGGATCTGGCCTCACAGCCAGAGCAGCTCCTGCTTTTGATGACTGCCTCCCTCCGCCACTGGCAGACGAACGTGGGGTGGAGTAGAACAAACCTGGACTCTACCCCCAAACACACACACAATCACACACGCATGATCATACACACACACACACACACACACACACCCCTCTTCTGAAGTCTTTTCCATCTTTTTCCTCTCCTTAAAGGATGCAAATCCATAGTTTCCCAGCCCCTGGCCCCCAGTGGGCAGTCATCTCTGGGGAGCGGGGAGGGGGTCATGTTGATTCTCTCATCTCCCCTTCCCAGCCTCCTTCCTGGCTTCCTACAGCCCAGGGGTAAGCACAGAGAGCTTCAGGTTTTGCTGCCAGGCACTCAGTATTGGGGCGGGGGGGGGCAGTTGTTG